>NW_010523104.1:0-4852 GCF_000687285.1 Phaethon lepturus
CCAACCTTAGTGACTCTGTGATTCTATGATTCTGTGATTCTGTAAATAATCAAGCTCCAACTAATTCATTCCACCTCCCCACCTCTCCAAACTACAGTAAGACTTATGCAAAGGAAATAAAATCATAGTAAACAAGAAGTAGTTCATATCTCTTTAGATTATTTGAATACTTCTTTCACAAATGCATTTAAATTCATCAAAAACATATGAATATGAGGGTTTTTTAAGCTTTGTGCAAGGGTTAGAGGAACTGAGGTGAACAGGTTTGGGAAGGTATTTTAGATTCTCTTAAGCTTTTTTTAGAATAATACTTTACACTTCATTACACAGCCTGAACAAATCACAGTATTAGTGTAGAAACCCTTTATGGAAAAGAAGGATACAAAACAAATATTTAATTTTTAATGATGAAAAAAAGTCTCTAAAAATAATACAATCATTTAGAGGATGTAGATGCCATAACCATAGTCAGCAAGAAAAGACATCAAAGTTAGGTATACAGGTGTGTGGAATCAATGGCATAAATAATGTAAACATTATTTATTTATATACTTTGCATCCACAAGACCACAAAGTCCTGCTCCATTTGCTGCTCAGGAGTGCCAGAAAAAGCTATATGTATATTTCTATGCAACAGGCATGAGATTTGACCCTAAATAAGAATGAGTAATGTGGTAAGAAAGTCTTTGTATGAATGCAAAATCTCAACAGTTTGTTACATAAAAAGAGTCATATTACAATGATTAAAAACAATCAAACATGCACTATTTAAAAAAGAAATAATTTTTTATAATAGAAATGTTCACAATTTTTTTAAATTAGATACAGTAAATGAAATTGTAAACTCTAAGTAGACAGTTTCCCAAACATCATCTGGGTTAGCTTCTTAATAATACTAATCAATGTCTGTGAATAATTGTCCTGGTCTCAGCCAGGATAAATCTGGTTTTCTTCATAGAAACTAGTGTGAGGCTGTGTTTTGGATTTGGGATGAGAAAATGTTGATAATGTGCTGGTGTTTTGAGTTGTTGCTGAGCAGTCAAGGGTAGTCCAGCTTCTCGTGCTGGCCTGCTAGCAGGAAGATTCGGGGTAGACGGGGAACTGGGAGGGGACACAGCCAGGACAGCTGACCCAGGCTGGCTAAAGGGATATTCCATACCATACGACATCACGCCCAGTACATAAACTGGAGTTAGTCGCGGGGTGGGAATCGCTGCTCAGGGACAAGCTATCAATCACCAGGTGGTGAGCAATCGCTGCATTGAGCATCACTCATTCTTCTATGTTCCTTTGTCGGTATTATTATTGTTGTTATCATTGTTGTTTCCCTCTCTCTTACTGTCCTATTAAACTGTTTTTATCTTAACCCATGAGTTTTTTTCCCAATTCTCTCCCCTGTGCCACTGAGGGAGGGGGAGTGAGCGAGTGGCTGCATGGTGCTTAGTTGCTGGATGGGGCTAAACCATGACAATAATGTAGTTTTTTAAAGTTTCTTAAAAGAAATCTTCACTAAACAAAAGAAAGTTATTTGAATTTCTTAAGAACGCATTATATCAAAAAAAGCCTTCCATAATCACAAAAGAAATATAGTGTAAGAATTTCTACACTCTGAAGTACTTATTTTTGATAATGCAAAGTGTTTCTTCTAATGAAGAGTGAAGTTTTTTTAATTAATTTTATTCTCTCTATTCAGTTAATAACTTCATAATAGGCTTTCTAATAATGAATGTATTGTAAGTATAAAAAACAGAAAAGTTTTAATATCAAAGTTATAGAGGGACCAGATGTGAGACTCAAATGACTGAATTGAGCAATTATGAAAACATCGCAGACTTCAAACTGCTACTGTTAATATTTTTTTAAATTCATAAACACTTTCTGCTTCATCAGTTAAGTGAATTTTTTGACTTCCTACAGTTCTAGAAAATTCTTTTTGTTTGTTTTGTTCTGCAGCAAAATTCAAAGACTTTTTGGGGCATTTTGGATGGTAGCCAACAAGTCACCTAAACCAGTTAATTTTTGTCACAGGTAGAAATGTGTATGTCCACAGAACTTTCAGCAAAATGGGATGGGGAGGTAATAGGTTATTATCTTCGGTAAAACTTTGCTGCATATAAAAGAAGTAGGGCTCTTTAGACCCTCCTTTCAGCTATTTATACACATTGTTGAGATCCCTCCTGAGACTTCTTTTTCTCTGGGCTAAACAGTCCCATCTCTCTCAATCTTTCCTCATAGGAGAGATGCTCCTGTTCTTAATCATCTTTCTGGCCCTTCACTGCACTCTCTCCAGTATGTTCTTGCCTCTCATAACAGGGAGCCCAGAACTGGGCACAGCACTCCAGGTGTGGCCTCACCAGTGCTGAGCAGAGGGAAAGGATCACCTCCCTCAAATTTCTGGCAATAGCATAATGCAGTCCAGGATACTATTAGACCTCTTTGTCAACAGGGCCTATTGCTGGCTCATGTTCAGCTTAGTGTCCACCAGGACCCCCAAATCCTTTTCTGCAAAGCTGCTTTCCAGCTAGGTGGCCCCCAATATCTTCTGGTGCATGACATTTTTCCTCCACAGGTGCAGCACTTCTCCTTGTTGAACTTCATGAGGTTCTTGTCAGCTTGTTGAGGTCCCTCTGGATGGCAGTACAACCCTCTGGTACATCAGCCACTCCTTCCAGTTTTGTATGATCATCAAACTTGAGGGTACACTCCGCCTTGTCATCCACATGTTGAATAGGATTGGACCCAGTATTGGCCTGGGGTGCATTGCTAGTTACTGGCCTCCAACTACACTTTGCACCACTGATCACCACCCTCCGGGCCAAGTCATTCAACCAGTTTTCAGTTGGGTAGTTCCTGACCTTCTCAGCCTGCTCTGCCATAGGGTCCCAATGCTCTGCAGCACATATCCTTCCTGAGACACAGGCTGATCTTCTGGTTTGTGTTCTGTATGGAAGGTGATTTTGGACTTGGGTTTGCCTCTAGCATGCAGCATAGGCATATCCACTGAGATCTCAGCTTTGATCACCATGAGAAGGCTGCTTCAAAATGCTTGCCTATAGTTTCTACATCATGGTTCAGTTTGAATGAGTAAAAAAACATTTATATTGTTTATTTTTGAAATCCAGGTATCTACTTCTTTCCCCAGACTATGTCATCATACCTGTTAGTAAGTTACTCATGCAAGAATCTTGCACTAACAAAAGTTCCTGTTTGGTGAAGTCTCTTGAAAAAGAGAAAAAGCTAGGAAGAGTACCTTACACAGTAATACTTAAAGCTTTCAGTGGGAGTGTTCATTTCTCTTTTCATCCTTCAGTAAATCAACCTTTCCTCAAGTTTTGCTGTCTTGATTGGCTGTTGTAAGTCCCTGTTTCTGCTTGAAAGTATTTCACTGACTGGAAAGGTATCCAGAATCCCGCTGCTTAGGGTGTTTAGGAGGCTACCTCTGCAGTTTTCCACCATCCACTTCTTGTTAATCCTTTTAAATGGAGGGATGGAAAGCAAGTGAAGAGCCACTCCCTGTTGTGGCATATAGTGAGAGTTTGACAGTCACTTTCCACATTTTGTAGTGACAAGACCTGCTGAGTACTTCTGTGTCTGCTGCTTTTGGCCCTGTAAAACTTTAAGGCTCTCCAGAACACTTTAAAATCTCCATTGTCATATGAGATTTTAGCTAATACACGTAGAAAACTGAGAATAGAAACAGCACTTACTTATTAATTTTGGAGCACGTCTGCACTTAGTGAAAAACTCCCATTAGTGCTTTCTAACAAAACTTTACATTACTTAAATGGACATTTTGAAAATAAAATAGACAATACAGGAAGACAGTTCACCTGATATATAATGTTGTATTAAGTCTCCAGAAAAATATATGACAGTTATGACAAAAAAGTTAATTGAGTTATTTTTAGCTTAACATGGCATTGCAAAGGCTATAAAATATTTCAGACAGTGCTTTGCAGTTGCCATTGGTTTAACAACAGGTTGGCTTAATTTCAGGTCCATTGTGTTGTATTTGCTGTTTCTATGGAGGTAACAGAATATTATTATAAAGGCAGAAAAGGACCGAAACAATACTTAAGAAATGTATGAAACCTCACCCAAATATTTAAGGTATGCACAGTTATAAATATTCTAAAAAGCATGTGAAACAAAACCCAGTAAAGGACTTTAAACTGAATGCTTTCACCTGTGACATAGACCATGAAAGAAGGGATTTTTATCAGCAGCACTAGAATTAATACCCTAAATACATATTTGATTCATCGTTGTCCGTTCTTCATTTTGATTATAAACCAGTTCTATTCTAAAGTGGATTAGAAAGAACCTACGAGTGGTCACTGGAGAAGACATAATCAAGAACAGTAGTAATGAAAAAACAGCAGAAATTCTTACTCCATCAGATTTCACATAACGTTTTAATGACTTTCTGTGTGCTATAATCAGTACACATAAGGTTCAACTTTAAACTTTTCAGACTGGAATCAAAAAGTTTATATGTATTGCAGTTCTAGATATACACTCCAGGTACATCCTGAAATTTCCTAGAAAGGTCACGTTAAACTCCAAGGATATACAATTTTCATGGTATAAAATCGTTCACTGAGTATGTTACCAATGTGTTTAAAACAATTTATTTAAGATAAAAATGGCTGGATGTGTGAGGAAACTGTTAATTTATATTAAAGGAAGGGAGACTGAGGTTTGAAGTTTACTTTAATAGAAATGAGAAGACCTCTAAGTCTATACATTATAAAAACATATTTCAATATCAGATTATTATTCTGTACTCTACTGAATTATTGTCTGTGTTTGTCATGATAGTATGTGTCCTGGTTTCAGCCAGGGTAGAGTT
>NW_010523105.1:0-364 GCF_000687285.1 Phaethon lepturus
GAGCGGCCGATCCCCTCAGCCAGAGGCAACAGGGAGGACTCGAAACACCCAATTTGCTTAGGGGGCTCCCAGGTTTTATTATTTTTCGGTTTTGTGGGTTTTTTTAGGGGAAACCAGGCAAGGCAGGCAGGTTAGAGCATCGCTGCAACCATCCCACTGGTAGGAAGGGGCCGGATTGCTTCCAGCCGGTTCAATACCTTACTGGTACACTGTCTAACTGTATTGATTAACTCCTGAATAACGAGGTCGACACACTTCAGACAAGGCTCTTTCAGCTTCACCACCTGCTTTTTCACAATGGCCTCGAATGCCAAGTCTGGGGTGAAGAGCCCCGTCCTACAGGAATCCGCAGGCGGGGCGAGAG
>NW_010523105.1:569-1547 GCF_000687285.1 Phaethon lepturus
CCCCTCCGGCACCTCGGATGAGGGTGCTACGTCCCCCTCCACAAACGGGAGCGAGAGCCCAGGTGCATCAGCACCGCAAGGAAACGGGAATTAACCTTTTTGGTGGCGTTTAGGGAAAACGGATACTCTTCAAGCAGGGCAAATGATCCCTCGGGAGAGCATTAAGGCCAAGAGAAGGAACTCTGCACCTCTCCTCTCCCACCACAGCAGCAGCCCAAGGCAGAGCGCGCCTGCCAAGCGGAGGTCGCGCATTTAACGCCATTCCTCTCTGGGGTCCTCAATTCCCCCGTCAGGTCTGCGCTGGACGGGCCGAGCGGCGTCCACACGAGACGCGTCGCTCCCCAGCGAGGAAACCCGTCCCTGGCACGCACCTACAGCCAGGACCTCGTTTAGTTGACGGTTTAACTCGCGTTCCCTACCTTCCTCTCAAGGTCATTCCTTCCCCCGCTTAAGGGAACGTAGGAGGAAAGAGAAAGGTTATTTTAGCGGCTGAACCGAAGGCACAGGGGGAAATTCTTCAGCTCGGCACCGGTGTTGCAGCCTCCTCCGGCTTCTCCAGGGCGGCAGGGGAGCAAGGCAAGCCTGCCTCGGCTAACCGCGACCGCTCGCTACCCCGGAGCGACGCACCGGCTGGCCGAGGCGCCCCTTTAATGCCCTCTAAAAGGCAAGGAACGTCCGACTGCAGCAAGCGCTGCTCTCCGCGGGACCCCGGAGGATGAGCCGACAGCGCGAGGTGCCACCGCTCCCTCCGCAGCAAAGCTCCGATCACGGACCCCCCGCGGATCAGGCTCAGGCTCACTCGTCTGCTCTAAGGAGAAGGGGACCCGCGACGGCGCCGCTCCGATACTTGCCTCACACCGTGGATGTTTTTAATTGCATAGCTTATTTCTCGCCTCAAGTCCTTCTCGTCAAACTCCATCTGAAGAGGGAGGAAAGCCACCGTTAGGAACTTCGTACGGCAAGCGAGTTCCGGCCATC
>NW_010523105.1:1634-1934 GCF_000687285.1 Phaethon lepturus
CCTCCCGGTGGGCGTGCAGGCGGGCTGCCGCTTCAGCCCTTCTTCAGGGCAGAGCCCTGCGTGAAGCGCGCGTCGTCGTCAGCCCACGAGGCACTTCACGGGCTGGTCAGAGGCTGCTCTCTGGCCTGGCCGGGCCGGCTCACTCTCTCGGGTTTATTTATCTCAAATCCTGAGATCTTGCTAGTACCCCGGTTCGATATCCTTCTCCCCGCTCTGCAACCTCCTCCAGCGGTCAGGCACGGCCACCCAGAAACGACAGCCCCCTGCGCCTACCGAAACATGCCCTAATCAAACCTCCCC
>NW_010523106.1:0-10699 GCF_000687285.1 Phaethon lepturus
TTATCCTTAACGACTGTAGCCAGACTGAGCTGTAGCTGCTTTTGCCTTTAATGTTTGCAATTTAATTTGCCTTTAATGTTTTGCCTTTAATGTTTGCTTTTAATGTTGGCAACAAACTTTATCGCTCTCTACAACTACCTGAAAGGGGTTTGTAGTGAGGTGGGTGTTGGTCTCTTCTCCCAAGTAACTAGCGATAGAATGAGAAGAAACAGCCTCAAGTTGCACCAGGTTTAGACTAGGTATTAGGAAAAATTTCTTTGCCGAAAGAGTGGTCAAGCTTTGGAACAGGCTGCCCAGGGAAGTGCTGGAGTCACCATCACTGGAGGTGTTCAAAAAATGTGTAGACGTGGCACTTCAGGACATGGTTTAGTGGGCATGGTGGGGTTGGGTTGATGGTTGGACTTGATGATCTTAGAATTCCTTTCCAACCTTAATGATTCTATGAAATATTGAGTCTTCGTTATTCGTTCTTTTCAGAGAGGTACTGAGTGTGTACCGTTCTCATTCTCTTTCACAAGAGATGTGGGCACCCTGCAGCTTTAGGGTCGGGCTGCCTTAGTGCTTGCCTTCAGCCGTGCAGCCTGAGAATCTTGGTCACAATATCTCAGGCTTCCTTCCTCCTTCTCTTAATTGCTACTGACCTCCAGGCTTTTTTGGTTATATATACTTCTTTGGTTATACATACTTCATTTAGACTTACTGACGTGACCCAGCTGTCTTCTCCAGCTTGTTCCTAACTCTGTCTTTTGGCATCAGTTTCAGATTATGATTATTTCTCTGTGAGCGGTGACCAGGAGGCAGAACAACAAGAGTTTGACAAATCTTCCACAATCCCAAGAAACAGTGACATTAGCCAGTCCTATCGCAGAATGTTTCAAACCAAGCGTCCTGCTTCCACTGCAGGTCTGCCAACCACACTTGGACCGGTCATAGTCACCCCTGGCGTCGCCACCATCAGACGGACCCCTTCCACCAAGCCATCAGTCAGACGCGGTACCATAGGGGGAGGTCCGATTCCAATCAAGACGCCAGTGATTCCTGTCAAAACACCAACTGTTCCAGATATCCCAGGGGGGCTGCCCGGCACCCTCGCCGGGACAGAAGAATGTCCCGAGCAAAGTCCCGAGTCTCCGGCACCAGGAGATGGCGGGCAAGGTGTCACCAGCATGCCTTCATCCTCGTGGAGCGGACAAGCGTCTGTCAACCCTCCGCCATCAAGCCAGAAACTGAGCGCTGCCGACGAGCAGAGGCAACCGGTTCCAGAGAGCGAGGGGGAAGAAAGCGACCGGGATGGTGTCGGCACCCTCGCGCCTGCGGGCCAGCCAGAGCTCGATCCCGGAGAGCTGAGTCCTGGGGATGTTCCACAGGGTGAAGATATGCTGAACGCCATTCGGCGCGGTGTCAAACTGAAGAAGACGACCACGAATGATCGCTCAGCACCTCGTATTTCCTAGGAGTGGAAAAGCTGCCAGAGTACTAGCCGCCGAGAAGGAACTGTGAGGAAGCTAATTTGTCTCTATCCATTCCAATCTGTAATCAATGATTTTTTTAAGATACTCGGTAACAGACAGTCTGAAAGTACTCTAAAAGAGAAAACAAGGTGAAAGAGCGTAGTAAGACATAATCTTCACTGGTGTTTTAATTTGTAAATATCAATAATTTTGTTTCTGCATTTTTTGATCTAAGTTACACTTTTAATTTTTTCTGAAGGTGCCAAATCCCATTTACCTTTTTTATAACTCTCTTTGTAAAGTTTTAAATCATAGGAGAAAAAAAAAAGTCAAATAGTTAACTTCAGCAAAAGGATTTAATGAAAATTTGGCTTTTTTGCAAGCTTTTGTAGAGCTCCTTGTAATAGTGAGGTTAAAAAACAGAATGGAACAATGGGACTGACTGACTTTAAAGTTTAAGTCAAGCTGTAAGGAACAGATCCTCATTTAAGTATTTTAAAAAAAGTTTGAAAAGCAGGAATAAAAATTGACAATAAAAGCAATATATAATGTGAGGAAGAAACCTGCAGTTGGTAGAGTATTTGGGGGGTAGTGGGGGGAGGGAGATGCCATCAAAATAGCAGACGCTGTTGCACAAAAGTAGCCTAGTAGGATTAATTACTAGTAGCTTCATGGTAAATGCATCAGAATAAGCCATACTGGATTGCAGTGTTTTGTTTCTGTAGGGTGTTTTAAAGACTGGGTTTTTTCCACATTTCTTTTTTGACTGCACAGCAACAACTCTCGGTCACATGCATGCAGCCTTAACTGTGTAGGCTTGGTTCTTCCACCTTCACTTTCTGTTCCACTCATCCTTTTCACTGAATACAAACAAGGACGACAGGCTTAAGGCAATTGCAAATGTGAAAACATTTTTAAAATGCAAGCAGGGAGTTCTTAGATACTATCAAAATGCCTTTTTCTGACTGTGCCCAGCAGGCTGGGCACCTTGGAAAGCCCAACTATTTTGAGAAAACACGTAACAATTTGACAGGTGTAACCAGCTTGTGATCTAATAAACTGCGAATGTTTCTTTCCAATACAGGGGCTTGTTTTTCTTAACTTCTTTTAAATGGGAGTTGATTGGCTTTTCTTAAATACCAACAAGAAAGGGGTGAAGGGTGGGGGGTGGGAAGAGACACTGGTTTTTTGATAATACTGGGAGTCTGACCACTATATTCTCTTTTTTTGTACTTTAAGTCACGTTTTTTGGAACGCTATTGATAGAATTATTAAGAGTTGGATTTTTTCCTTAAAGTACAAGTAAGTTATTGCTGCAATACCCGTCTCCTAAAGCTGATAGAAATATGCAGACCCCAGAGCACGACACGTGTTCCAGTCAGACAGTCCAGAGGGATGCCATCTGCCCACCCACGGCAGACCCACGCGTGGACGGACACCAGACTTGCGCATCCGGGATTGTTGAAAAATGCACCAAATAATCCATCTAAGGGGCTAGTTTCTACCACACGCTCTGCAGATTTCTGTTGGCTCTACACTTGCCTACATAACCTTTTATGCTTTAATACATAACTGCATTGGATGTGAAACTTCTAGTAACTGTGTAGTCACTGTGTTCTATATAACATTTTACACTGCTGTGGTTGCTGACCTTTTTTTTTTTGTTATGGCTTAAAAAGCAAAAACAAAAAAAAAGGCATGATTCTTAGAAAATATTAAACCTTCCTTTCTTTGAAAAACAAGCTCCTTATTACAGAATATAATAAACAGTAGTGCCTGTGGTGTAGCCCACCAATTCTTGATACAGTAGCTGATGCATTGTGCAAATGAGGCTTTGAGATGGTTTTTGCATAAACAAAAACTGCTAGGAGATAATCTCAATAGTTAAAAGTGTTATTTAAACCTTTGAAATAAATGGATGTAACTGTACCAGAGTACAGCTTTTCACTTGTTTAGTTCTTAAACGTTAGTATAATCAGTAAAATTTAATATAAAATGTTGCCAAATTCAATGTAGAAAGAATGTGACAAAACACTTTGGATAGTTCTATTGTTTGTGTTTTTGCATATTGTAAAAGCAGTGTCACAGCTAAAAAATAAAATGTTTCTAATGGTAAATTATTGTGGTTTAGTTGCTAGTTTGTACTGAGAGTTGACCTCTCCCTGTGCAGTTTTTTGTTCTAAACTGGTATAAATAATTGCTGTAAGTGTGTCTCCCTTCTACATTGTAATGATTGCTTAAGCCTACATTATAAATAAAGAACTGCTGGAAAACTTCTGTATTTCGGTTCTTAAAGACTTTCTGCTTTCAGAGCTTCGCATGTCAGTGGTGCCCCTCATCAGACTCCTGAGGATCGTGCAGGTTCCATCTGCGTGTAGCAGGAACAGGAGAATTACAAAATAAGTAAATAAAATGGCACGTAGCTGTTTTACTGATGCGCACTGGACGGGTAGAGGCAGAGCAAAGGTGCAGCGCTGACGATGGATGTTCCCACCGAGTAACAGCTGATGGCGTTTCTCTGTCCCTCGCTGCTGTCACCTGGCCAGGAAGCGCAGAGAACCCAGCGCGTCTGCGCGTCCGCTCCAGGGCAGGACCGCGCTGCCTTTGCCAGGGAGGGAGGTTGCTGCTGTCAATGCTGCCTGTGCTTTCAGACAGAGTTTATCAAGGCCACGGCCAGGGCCTTCTCCCTTCGCCCCTGAGTGAGCGAAGACTTCCTTTTCTTCGCCTTTCTCAGGGACAAGGGTAGAGAGGGAGGACGTGGCTCCCACTTGCAGCTGCCACACAGTGGCTGCATTTATTTCCTTGCCACTGTGATACTCATTTTTGTCTAGAGGTTTCCGTTTGTCACGGAGTCGTTAAAGGAAAACCCAAGGTACTTTGGCTGGAAAGACGTCCTGTCTCTGAAAGGATTGCCGTTTCATTCCCCCCATCTCTCTACGGCCGTGTCTCCCGTACTGCTCGGTCAGGTGCTCTCATTTTGGAGCAGGTCCCTGCTGCTTCTACAGTGAACCCGATTCACTTAAAGCTGCGCGTGCAAAACGTTTCTGTTGTGGGCTGGGGGTTTTTTTGGTGGTTGATTTTTCATGCTGGGATGTGGAGTATCCCTCGTGTTAAGGAGTGTCCGTCAGACCTGCTCAGGTGTTTGTAAAAGTCAGGAGGGACTTTTTGCTCCGTTTTCTAGCAAAAAAAAATTTGTCATTGGTTGGCCGATGGGGACGGGGTGTGCAAAATCACACATCATTAAAAAAGGATTATTTTAGTGTTTTTGCATAGTTTCTGAATATGGTTACCAGCCAAGCAAAGCACCCAAACAGGGTTTGGGGGGAGGTGAGGCGCGGGAAGAGGGGACGGTTTTTGCCAGGTAACATTTGTCAGAACAGCTTTGAAGCCCACCTGGCGATTGCCCGCCCGGTTGGCCCTACCGCGCTGGCACCGGCCCGAGCCCAGGCTCAGCGCCCAGCCAGGGCAGAGCCGGCCCCAGCGCAGGGTGGGCAAGGTGGGTTTGCCCCACGATGTTGTATTTTCCTCTGCGTTTTGCCCACGCGGTTTTGGCCTTTCATGCTCTGGCTAAGGCAAGTAGCTGCTAAAGCAAAGGGGCGTTCGTGATGTAGGGGAGTGTAGCGCTGGTAGAGCAGACCCCGCGTTAGAATCCTGGAACACGTTAGAAAAAGGGGCACAGGTCGGGACTCTTGCTATGAACTAGTGCCTTCAGGACTGAAAAACAGAAGAGGAAAGCGCCAATACCTGAGCGGAGAGAAGGCACAGCTCCAGGCTGAGGGGAGGGGTGTGCTGAACACCCCACTGGGAAAGGGCACGCCCCGATTCTGCTGCTGCCTTCGGACTGATGGAGGGAGAGAACAGATGCAGCTTCCTGGAAAAACAGCAACTTTCTAAAGTGGAGTATGTATGTGAAGTCTTCCACCCCCCCGCCCCCCAAAATCCAGGCATATTTCAGCATATAGGCTTACTGAAGAGGGACACATGAAGTTTCGAAAAAGCATTCAGGATTAAAGCCTTTTCTTACACCCAAGCTAAATACACTTAGTCCTTAATGCAGCTGAAGTTGGTGCCTTTGCCATCTCTTGCAATCAAGCTTTAAATTGGAGTTCATGGAAAAAGGAGGCCTTAGGGTTAAATATGGTACAATCAAAAAGCTCCTGTAGAATCAAAGTCAGATTAGGTAACCCAGATCTCCTCTCTTCGAGCCCTAAAAATGGGGGAACAGAAGAGCCAGGGAGGTCTATTCCCTCTATTCTCTTACACACTGAGAGGTTAGTGGAAGCATTGGCAAAATTCCCCATGTCTTACGTGGATGCTGTGGGGATGTGGCCAGAAGCAAACAGCTTTTGTACCTCATTCACTGCACAGCACTGCCCACTAGAACCGCTGGCGACGCATACATGAGCACACAAGAGCCATGTTGCACAGCAGCCCACTTGTTTTACCTGAAAGAGCTCTGTAGTTACATGGGAGTCAGTTGGGGGGGGGGCAGGGCGCAGGGGTGAAGTTTCTTCTGGTGCCCCACAGCAATGTTATCTGTGGCAGCAAGAGATCACAATATAAATAAGATTTTCCGAGATTTGATACCCAAGTGAAAAATGCAGATAAAAGCTTCACAAGGTGGAGAGGGAAGAGTAAGAAGTGTTTATCCCCAAGCAAAGTTAGAAATACCCTCATTCCAGGAGTAACCAAAGCCCATGTCTCTTGCTGTCAGTATTTTGAAACTCCAGCTGTTGCACAAGCGTGTAGCACCCTGCCTGTAGTTAGTACCAGATCCCAAGTTATCAGGCTGATGTAAATTGTTTATTCATTTTCATCCACTCCCTGCAGGCCACCCTCCCTCCCCGCTTCCCCACAGCAGGAGACAGGCTCTGGACACAGTTATTCACTGTTTAGTTGCTGTCCCCCAGTAAATCTGCTCCTCCCTCCCCTTTAAGCTCACATTCGTTCTCTAGGAACATGAGTTTTATGCAGCCAATTTTTTCAGTCTCATAACTGAAAGTTTTCTAACTCTTACTGTGAAAGCTGCAATGTATGTTCACCTTTATAAAACTTGCTCTGGAGTAAGGATCCCATTCAGGCTTCTTCTCAGGCTGGTCAGTGTTCTCTGATATTTCAGGTATATAGCGTAGGTATTAACAGTCACCTATTCTACACAACACAAACTGGAAGCGTGTGCATGCTATAGAACAGTATGATGTCAGAAAAATGCCTTCTATTTTACTTTATTTGACTTTATTTTGTATTACTCAGAGTAGCATGCGGTCACTGGCATGTCTACTGCCTACATAAGATAGGCCGCTTCAATTCTCATGTGAAGTAATGCTTTTACATGGGTATTTCACGAGGTCTTGTTACATACTGCCACCACAGTGGTGGCAGATGCCCTTCCTTACGAGCTGGAGGCAAAGCTTCTGTTCTTGGACCATCAGCTGGAGTCTCTTCCTCTAACTGCTTGATCTAGAAGACAAGACAGAAAATTGCTTTAGCACATGTCAGCACACTTCCCTAAGGTGGTACTCGGTGCCCAGGCAGGAAGGGAAACTGGTCCCCATTTCCAAAGGGAGGAACCACCAGTAACCCCTTCGGTTGACAGGCAGGCTCCATGTTTCTCAGTATTCACTTAAACTCAGTAATCATTGCAGGCTCATATTACCAAATTCATAAGGAATCTGAGGAGTAACAAGTGATTTGTATGAGAAATTGTACTTTAAGAGGTCATTCCTTCCACATAATTCACGTCTACTGTTGCAACATTAGACAGACTGCATTCTCTTGCTGCTTTGAAAGCTGACAGATAACTACAACTCCAGTCAGTAGGAGACCTCTACTTCTGCATGCCACCAACAGCCCGTTGGATGTTTTCAACACATGTTTCGTGAAGCAGTGTAAGTGCTGGCTGCCACTGTGTTAATTCAGATGAGAGTGCCGTAATACCTACAATCCAACTATTTCTCTAAAACTGAATTAAAGAACTGTTCTAAGAACATCAACTTTTTCCAACTGAATCTTTGCTTAGGTTGGCCAGAAGTTATTCTCAATTCCCAGATGATGAACACAGTGGGAAGTCACTTTCAAAGGTACAACCAGAAAGTGTCAGAGCTTCATAGCAGCTGAAGAGGAATTCTCTGGTCATTAATCTCTCCTCATCCCATTTTGGAACTTCCTTTAGCAAAGTGGCTACAACAGCCCAGCACTAACTGAAACATGGTTGCAGGTTCGGCTTTAACTTCAAATGCCCTTCACAGCCTTTAAGGAGCTGTAACTCCGAGATCTCTGCATAGGTGTTTTAGGTCAATTCAGTGTTTCACGCTGACAAGAGTTCTAATAAAGCAGAGTCTAAATGAGACCTCAGTAGGCATTCAGGTATTTTCCAAGAACAGATCTAAATGTCATGCAAAACACTTGCTCAGTGCAAAGTAAAGCCTCTTTAGCATGCAAGCACTGACCTCTTTATCCCAGCTTTCCCGCTGCAGCTTCTTCCATTGCTCTCGTTTTGTAAAGTAATCAGGATACATCGCCTTCTCAGAAGGATGCCAGTAATCCAGGCACCATTCAGGAATCTGTTAAACAAACAAATAGTGTCATATATATTATTTTTGCATATTAAATTATATATAGTACACACAAAAGAACTAAACGCTATCAGTGAAGCCAGTATTAAAATGGATAAATAACCCAGGAAGTGCTACATAAAACCACCATTTAAGAGCTACCTGACTATTGTTAGTCTCAAGGCACTATACGACAGAGGTCAGTACTTTTAATTTGTTTCACACATTATCCTAAGGCATAGGAAGACATCTTAGCGACTTGCTCCAATCACAGCATCTCAAGGACAAGTCCCAGATCATCTCAGTTTACTCTAAATTTCTCAAAGTAATTCCTTTTGGCAGAAGAGAAGATCTCATTTCTTCTTCTCCATCTCCCAAAGGCAGCAGGTTAGAGAGATCCTCGTCTCCAACTACTAATTCATTTTCTTTGACAGAGACAGAACCTTACAGCTATTTCCTCTTGTCTACAACTAATGAAAAAATTAGTGGTCTTTAAGATCTTGATAATGGTCTGACTTCTAAGATGTCCAGTCAAGAAAAAAACTGAAATTTAAAATTCTGTAGCAGCCTATCACTGAATGTTAACATTTTAAAGACAGGAACATTTATTAAAAAAAAAAAATTCTTAAAACAAGAAAAGAAGTTGCTCCAATACTATCATTCATCCAGTGGCATTTACACTTCCACGTTTCTGTTGTGACTCTCATCACTGAGTAAATCTTCGACTGAACAGAAATAGTGGAGCTGCTAATAATATATATATAAAAAAAAAATCCAGACACATCAAACAATTAAAACTATCAAACAGGCTGAAATATAAAAATTACATTTTGTAGCAGCATCCACAATGGACAGCCACAAGCCAAATCCTTGTGACCGCCATTTTGTCAACAGACAGTTTTAGCATATCAAACAGAGCGAAGAAAAGAGAACATAAACCAGTTTATACTTCTATGTGAAGACTAATCTTGACCATTTATTGCTTAACTGGCCTTTTTTCTCTCTGGTTTCTATTACTTCTATTACTGCTAAGGCCCGCAACCTTAGCATAAGCTTAAGTCCTCCTCTTCCCTTTTCACTCCTACCTTTTTTTTTGTGCCTCTGATAAATCTACATCAGATTCATTCTTTCATTTGGCTTCTTGTACATAAATATCTGATCAGACCTAGTCTTGTGTATGCACTTTCTTCAAATGCAGGAGAAAGCCAGTGCATGCACTCTCTAGGTTAGTCTTAACTTCTCGAAATGCATTAGGAGCCGATGCCAAAAAAACTGAAAACCCTGTTTTTCTATGAAACCTGTTTCTTTACTCCTAAATAGAACAATCTAGGGGGGGAAAAAAGCCTCTAGAAGTGCCTTAAGTTTCTAAGAATTCCACTTCTATTTTTAGGCATACCACCTATCACACAGTGACACACAAATATGTATCTGGCACTACAGCATTAATGGGAAATGATAATCTGTACCATTACTCAAAATGCTGGAAAAATGATGCAACTGAGTAAAGAGCAGCCCAACAGCTCAGCCAATACTTGACAAGACCAGAGGGAAACCAAGGCTCTGACCAGAAGGCACGACAACAGGCAGCACAGATTCTTCCATCTTGTTTTACTCTCACAGCTCAGCTCCGACCCTTTCACTATGCCTGCCTGACCCATCATGGAGCAGCTTCTATTCAGCAGAAGAACAGATGATGATCCCAGCAAAAAGAAGCCAGCTGTCTTCAGATGGACCAGCAAATTCCATTTTCAAGGACTGGACAAGCAGGACAGCTTTTCTCATGCAAGCAGCAAGATGTTCAGCAGCAGTAAACTATTAGGGAAATGATACTGCTGAGTCAAGCTGCAGCCCTGTGAAAGTCCACTTAAAGCACTCACTTTACATTCATTAAAAGAACAATAAGGTAAGCACAGTAATGCAGAATCTTACAGGCCCCCTTACCTTGTAGCACTCGTATCTCTCATAGGAAGTGCCCCCAGGGGAGTCAGGGAAGATGTATGGCTGAGGATGCTGGTTTGCCCAGAACTCCTCCTCGCCTGCCCTCAGCAGCTCTGTAGCTTTCACCATATCCTTCACATCCTTGTTCTTATCAAATCGTTCTCTCAGGATGCAGGCAAAGTAGCGATACTTGTCTCTACAGACAGACGTTAAGCACAGTGACTTACATTGGAGGAAAAAAAAGAATCACATACAGAAACAAAGCTTGGCAACATCACCAGTCACCCCTGCACAAAGACAGGGTTTGGCCAGGGGCTCCGAGGAGCTCCTGTTCCCCCATCGCCCTTTTCTGGAGCAGGCACAAACAAGTGACCCAAAGGCTTTTTCCTAATCCCTTCAGCTACGATGGGAGAAGGGAAGGAACGAAGACACAAGCCCCAGTCAAGCCCAACGCCCCGTCTCGGCGAGAAAGGCCGGCGGGGAAGGCCAACCCCCCTCCCCCCCACAGCTAAATGCGGAGCTGAGAGGCCCCGCTCCTAGGAAGAACAGGCCTCTGTTCTTCCCACCTCCCCTCGCCTCTCACCGGTAGATGCACCAGGACTCCAGGTGCCGCAGGGATTTCTTATAAAGCCGCAGCACCTTCTGCTGGTGCGTCAGGTAGGCCGCCATTTCGGGCTGCCCTACCCCTCACCTTCGTGCGCGGAGGCTGACGGGAAGGCGGAGGATGCCGCCGCGCGCACGCGCGTTGCTCGCGCT
>NW_010523107.1:0-400 GCF_000687285.1 Phaethon lepturus
AGCTGCGCAGGGACGGGTGCCTGCGGGGTCTGGCACAAAGGTTGGGGAGAGAGGGATGAAGTCAAGGCCCCTGGCAGCTCTTAGCTGTTAGAAAAATGAGCTGAATTTATAGCTGTAATATTTGGAGCCGTTTCTGAGTATCTCGGGGGTTTTGACACAGGCCTGTTTTCTGCTCGCGCTGCCAAGCAGCACCGGCAAATCTGCACCGCGCGTAATATGGAATAATATAATGGGGCCACGGAGGTTAGTCCCCGGATCAGGCCCGCGCATCCATCACCCCGGGACCCTCTGGCCCGTCTGTGCTCTCTGGCTTTGCCTCCCCGTCCCGCGCGGAGGAGGAGGAGGAGGAGGAGGATGCTCAGCGCGGTCTTCGCGTAGGAGGTCTCCCCGGCCGAGGCGT
>NW_010523107.1:1280-2192 GCF_000687285.1 Phaethon lepturus
TTCACTCTTGCAGAGGAGGAGAATATTTATTAACAGAAAAGAGCGATTACAAGTGTCTCCCCAACCATGCCATCTCCACGGGGGCTGCCGGCCGGGACGGGGCTGGTTTTACCGTAGAGGTCCGTTAGCCCTCAGCAGGAGCACCCCGATGGACGTCTCTCAGGGGCTGTGCCTTCTGCCCGGTGGGGACCGTGGTGGGGGGAGCCCCTTGCCTGGGGGGTGCCGGGGGAGCAGTCGGGCTCCGGAGGCGGCTGATGTCATGCGAGGAAAGCGTCCGGCTGGCTCCCGCCTGCGGAGAGGAAAAATACTGGACCGGAGAGAGGAGGCAGGGATGAAGGCCAAACCCGAGGGAGGACTAGACGCGACTCAGGTGTTTCCATTGCAAACGGCAGCTCGGCGGCGAAGCCCAGACAGCGCGAGGGAGGTGATGGAGGCCTTCGGCTTGGGGCCCCGCCGCAGCGGCTGAGGGGGCACCAGCTGGGCACCCCCCGCTTCCACCCCGCCGGGGCTCCCCGGGGGTCTGCGTCGCCCAGGAAGGCAGGGCGGATGTCCACGGCACCTCGGTGACTCCTTTTCTTCTGCGTCCCCGATGCCTTTCTGGTTGTCCTCATTGTCTCCTGCCACCCCGATGTCCCCAGCCTCCCTACGCGTGGGCAGGCCTCCACATATTTTCTTATGCATTTATTTAAAACCCTACTAAACCCTTGGCCTGAGCGGCATCTTGTGGTGATGGGTCCCACCGGCTAATTGTGCGTTCGGCTTGAAATATTTGCTTTCATGGTTTCCAGTGCGCTTCATTCTGAGTTTCATTGAATCACCCCCTTGTTCTTGTTTTAAGCCACACTGGCAGCTCTTCCCACTGCTGAGCTGACACCAAGAACCCTTCCTCCATCGAAACTGCTGTCGTGGCTG
>NW_010523107.1:2355-2806 GCF_000687285.1 Phaethon lepturus
GTGGATAGCGGGGAGGAGGGGGGGAAAGTTGTCGTCTCCTTTGCTAACAGCTAAATACAGCGTGGCTGCTGGCGGGCAGCCAGCTGCGGAGCTCGGGGTGCCAGCGCGGGGCCATCTGCAAAGCAAGAAGCGAGCGAAGCATCGCGGAGAGGGCACGGGGCTGCGGTGTGGCGTGTGCTCTTCCCCCCTCCGTCAGCCCTGTGGGGCTGGGGGTGCAGGTGGGCCCTTCCCCATGTTGGGGGGCACCGGGGAGCTGCTGGCTGGAGCAAGTTGTCAGCCCCATCCCCGTGTGGGGCAGGATGGGGGGGTCACCCTGGGCGCCCGGTCCTTGTGCCATGAGAAGGGCAGAGTGGGTGCAAAGCGGGTCCCCAGATGGGCACCGTTTATCCCCAGGGGTAAGTTGCTCCCCTGGGGCTTAAGGGATCTGTGGCTGGGACAAACGATGCTGGGG
>NW_010523108.1:0-14704 GCF_000687285.1 Phaethon lepturus
GCGCCCGGCTCCCAGCGTTCGAGGGGCCGCGCTGGGTGACAGCCTGGTCAGCGCGAGGTCGTTCCTGGCCAAAACGGGTGAGCCCTCTCCCCCCTCACTGCCGAGGGGCAACCAGCACGGCCGGCGCTCCCACCTCGCCGCTCACGCCGCGTCTTTCTCGGAGGCGCACGCGAGAGAAGAGCGAGCGCGTAGCTGCTTTCCTCTAATTACCATCTATCGCCCTACCTGCGGGTAGGGATGGGAATAAAACAGCTTTCCCTTTTTCCCTGAAGAACCTCCAATTTTCTGCTGTTCAAAATTGTGGGTAGCAGACGACCGAGTTGCAACTACACCAGTGTGAAACTGCCGTTGCGTCACCGGCTTGCAGACACTGTTACAAAACTGAGGCAAGACAAGGCTCTGGGAGGTTCATAAACGTTTCAACATAACCTGAACGGAATTACTGAAAGGAAGCTGGGTCTAAATCTGGAGATTTCTGGATTTGACTATGTACAGCTTGAAAGTCAATCTTGTCAGCCCTGAGTGTAGAAAACCTTGTCAGCCTTTAGCTGATAGGCACTGGATGTTTTGTATTGAAGATCTCTGCTGTATTTTTAGGTTCATTCAGTTAGAATCAAAAGACAGCTTAGGGGAGACAAGCCTGCATATGTGGAGTACAAAAAACATGAAAAAAAAAAATAATACTTGCACGAAGCCCCTGTGAACACAAACTGCAAGCCATGGTTTGCTGAGTTTAAATCCAACCGTAGTTACTAGTTATCTGCAGTTCTGATAAATATTCATGTATCATATGTTCATATCTGACTGCAGGAAAAGAAAAAGGATTCGTAGAGCTTTGTCTGCCCTATGAGCTTTTTATCTGTGCTTTAGTAACCCCCTTAGTAAATAAGAACATTTCTTTGTTCAGACTTTAACACTTTTAATATCCTTGCAGATTCAGCAAACCTTTGTTCTAAAATGCTTTGTGCCCATTAGGGCTTTTGATTATAGATTACACCACCATTTGATTTACTTTTTTTTTCTCATGGGCAACATATTCTTCTTTCATTGAGCAACATTCAGAAACTTGGAAATCTAACCTGTGTTTTAGTCTCAGGACAGGCACATTCTTATGGTAAAAACCTCCCCAATTGAACTTGGGATGCATTCAACTTTTGTATGGTTGATACTCGGCCAGGTTAATTATGCAATCACCCCAAGTAGAAGAGGACAGCAGGATACACGAGCATTTTTCAAAGACTTGTTTTTAGTACAGAGACAGTTTTCTGGATTCAAATAAAGAAAATGGAGAAAGTCTGTGATTTACAGCAAACTGGCACTCCGAAAATGCAAGGATTTAAAAGATCAACGAGGCCAAATTTGCAGTCATTTAGGGAATGATTACAGCATGCGTCTACATATCCAAGTTAGCTTTAATCAAGCTACCTTGGGCACCGGCAGCAGAATTGCTGTGGCAGCAGTGGGTTTCAGCTCGAGCTGTACAAGCCTGCTTGGGACCCTGGATGTCTTCTCGGGCGGTTGGCCTGAACCAACGTCCATGCTGATATGGCCCTGCTGCCACTGGCACGCCTGGAAGCCGAATTAAAAACAGCTCGGTTGAGCCTACACGTGCTGCCGTCGCTCTGATGGCTTGCGGAGAAAAGGATTTGGCTTCTTGCACCCTCCAGCCACACCGCTAGCACACGCAGGGACACGTGGTGCTCAGCATCCTGTACGTGCAACAGAGTAAAATGTTCCTCTGGTCCTGCCTTCATACGGATTTGTGATGTAATATACAGCCCCGTTCTTTAGTTTGGATGACTGTCATGAGGCTGCCATCTAAAATGAAAACAGCTTAATGCAAATGGGATGCCAACTCTCACTATTTAAAAACCATGAGCCAGAATCCAAAAAGTCAGAAGATTGGCTTTAAAATCGTGGCAGTTCAAGAGACAAGAATTGTGTTGGTTTTAATTGTTCTGCTGTAACTGGATTCATGTTTTTAAGCTTTTTCTTAGTAAACACATGGGCTGGAAACACACTTTTAAAAGGACTACATGTTCAGATTAACAACCTTACTCCAGCAACTGGGGCTTTAGGAAAAATAGCAAATATCATAAGACTTATGCTAAAATTGCAAAAGTTGCCAAAGTTTAAAAAAAAAAAACAAAATTCGGCTTAAAACATGAACTATTTATTAACTAAATTCTACACTGTCAAACTACCTGGTCATTCTGGACTCCTCTAAACAAACTACAGACACCTCAAAAAGACTTGATTTCTCAGAGGGCGTGTGCTCGGTTATAATAATTTAGGCCAAAACTATTATGAAAAGAACACGACGATTCTGATTTAACATTAGCCAAAAGGTTTGGAAATTATTTTTTCTGAACTCCAAGATCTCCTCAGAGATCCTCACCAAAAAAACCCAACTAATAAACATTAAGAATGAGCAGCTTTAAATTTGTATTTTAACATTTCCCACGGCCCACGTACGTGCACTCTCTCTCTCTCGCTCCCTTTCCCCATTCCTTCACTGTCTCTGCTGGTCAGAAGATAAAGCCATCCTTGTCATCTTCTAGTAATACTAAGAAAGGCAGCAAGAAATAAAAAATCAAGTCCCTGTCATATTCCATCGAGCACGCTGGCTAGATACGGATGTCTCGCCCCCACTTACAATCTGAACCAAAAGATTTGAAGCCAAGAAAGCAGCTGGCACAATAAAAACAGTAAAAGCTCTAGCTGGCACCTCATGCTGACAATGACTAGCCAAATCTCCATGGGGAAAAATGCCAGTATAGATTTCTGTGACAAAAACAACAAAATAGATTTTTGTCAATGTACATAGATTTGACAGGAAGTCAGACAAATCTATCAATAATGAGTGACATATATCTGCAATATTCCCAAACAAAATGGTACATTTGAAGACAAACTGAGAAAATAACTAATTGTGTTACGCATGACACATATTCATCTGGACTTTTTGATCACAATGCTGTAATTCATTAATGCAGGTTATGTTGCAGTTATCCTAGGAAGAACTGACCGGATACACCAACATATTTCTAAGTGCTTTCTAAAGCATCCTTCAAAACACTGTTATTTCAGAAAGGGGCTAATCACTTCTGAGGATCTTGCAGTTAAAATCAAGGGCTTATGAGATGGAAACCTGGATTTCCAACTCCGGCACAAATGTTTTTAACCAACACCTCTATTTCCACACTTGGAAGGTAGGGACAATATTAAAAAGTGGATACCAAAGTGTTGCCATGCACTCTTTTTCCTGAGAGTGAGAGAGAATATGTGAGAGAGAATATGTGAGAGAGAATATGTTGCGCTATGCAAATGAAAATATTGCTAGTGCTCTGCTGTCACCGAACAACACTTGCGAGAAATTACCATTTCTTTCACAGCCAGATGCATACTGTGTTGCATCCACATAAAGCCCATGAGAACCAAGTGGCTCTGCTTTTGGAAAGACCTCAGCTCTGTGAAAACTTCCACAAGTTACAAAAAAACCCCCAAAACTATTTAAGAACTTCCATAGTTGATAAAGTGAACCTAACTTAATGTTTATGTATTACAAGTCAAGCCTCTTCCCACCCGTAGCATGGTGCACCTTAGTGAGTACATGCTGATGAATTAGGTATCAAAAGCCTCCAGGCACATAGATTTTTGCCCAACTTCTGGCCAAACTTGGGACAGATTCAGACAGAGCTAGAAAGATATGACTGGGTTCAGAAGCCACAGTGATGTGCTTAAAGTGAGTGTCTAGCAAGACAGCTATGCAAACAGATGGCAAGACCTAGATAGAAAATGCTTTTTAAGTGAAAAGGCAGAAACTCATGAAAAAATGTCTTACTCATACAAATTCTATAGAGTCTCCAAAAACATCTGAAGTAGTTGTTATACATAAATGAACTAGATGAGCCAAAGTCATCTTTACTTGGGAAGAAGTGTATCAAACACATTGGCCTGATTTACCATGAGGTGTGCACTGCCCTGTATTTCAGTATAAATTAGAAAAGTAAGAAAGTTGTAAAAAGTGCCCCAGCCACTAACTCTCAGACATTTATTCTAACAGTCAAAAAGCTCTGAAGATTTGTGAAGTCCCTTTTCATACAAAGTTCACTGGCTGATGGAGAAGACCACCGGACCTGCCATTCTGGTAACCCAGAAGCTCCCAAAACAGCTAAACCATGGATAGGGAAGCTTGTAGAAGCTCTCTGAAAGCTACAGCTTTTCTGTAATAATTTATGAATACTGTACATCGCTTTGATTGTCATGATCTTTACATCCTGAAGATATTTGGTAAATTTAATAGGAAACCATAAGAAAAGCAATGAGGAAAAGGAGGATGCAACACAACCACCATGCAGCAAATATTTGAGGGGAAATTAAGAGTCAATGGCTGAGCCATTTCCAGCCAAGCCTACATTTTGGTTTGAACTCAAAGGGCCAAGTGAAAGAAAAGGGAAGAAATTTATGGCAGGTTTAAAATAAGCCTCTTTTCCAAGAAAAAAGAAAGTTTTAGGAGGAACAGGATAAAATTCAAGCAGTGAGTAAGGAGAGCTTGAAGGAGGCAGGCACTGGGAGTAATAAACCTTGACCTGAGTTCATGCCCGTCAACAATTGTTTTAAAATCCTTTTCTTTCTACTGGGGAAAAAAAAAAAAAAGTTGGATAATTTAGCGTCTAGGTACTTAATTTCTGTGAATGCCAGTGTTAACTACAATCAGTGAGATAGTATCTAAATATCTCTGAAGGTCCCTGCCCTTTTATTTAGACAGAATTAATCATCACTTCTATTTCAAGAAGACAGGTTTGTCACTCACACCCTGCATGTAAACACTCACCCACAGGCAGTGGACACAAGACACTGGACACAAGACCCTAAGGGGGAGCTCAGATGCCCAGTTCGGATGGAGGCTGGGGGGTAGCGGTGAACGCTGTGAGCCGTGACCCACAGACCAGCCCCAGACATGGCCACACCAACAACTGTGCTTGGGGAGTGAACAGAAGCACAGCTGGACCCAGGCCATGATGAAGTCCTCACAACCTACAGAGAGTTACTGCAAAAAATAAATGTTTTTGAGACCACCCTTTTCTCTGAGTATTATGCCCCCTCCATTTGTGTATTATATTTTATTTTTAGTGGCTTTATAAAAAAATGTGTATCTGCAGTCTTGAATACATTCGGTTCTGTAAGGTAATTTCCGCTTCAAAATGAAAAACGGAAAAGAAGTAGGTAATGCTTTAATTTGTTATTAGGAGTAATTACTGTCTGGCCTCGAGGGGTTACTTCTACATTGGTTCTAACAAGAAACCCATTTAACATGTATTTATCTTTGTAAATTGTCCTGAATGATCAGCAAATACCTAATCATCTGCAAAAAGCTGTTTAAAACATCCTTACCCTGATAACAGAAAATTATAACCTATGAAACCAAAGAAGCTGAAGTGGTGGTTCAAACCATGATAGACATTTGCAAGAAGGCAAGAAGTAGGTATTTTCACACGTTTTCTTTGAATCTTTTCCTTGGTTATTAACACATCAGGAAAAGATTTACTGTGTTCCTCCTTCAGCTGTGCATGGCAAAGACAGGCAAGACCCTGCATCTGGAGCCTCCTGAAGTTCTTGAGGAAAGGCGAGTTCATATGCTGAACCACCTAGGCAAAGCCCAAACCTTTGGTCTGGATGTTTACAGGAATTCAGGCCAGGATTAAACCTTACGGGAGGCTCATGAGCACTGCAGAGAAGCAAAACACCATAAAAATGTGTAGAGAAAATCTCAATACTTGAAGAGCGAGGGCATCCATCTCACTCTTCAAAGCTTTTGTATTCTATACAATTGAAAATTGTATTTATTATTTATTGAAGGCTCTGTGACATGGTTAGAGCTAAAACCAGACTAAAATTGGACCTCACAGCTTTGCTTTGATACATGAAAACAGAAGTGAATGTCACATCATTCCTCTGCCGTGCTTTCTCTGCTCATGTGAGCAGACAGGGGATGGAAAAATACAACAATTTTCCTCTCTAGGGACTGCATAGCTCAAGGGATTGGTAATAGGACACAAGCCTTTCAGCCCTAAATCAATTACTCAGAATTGACTCAGGTTGGTAGTAACTGAGTTTGTTTGGCTGCATAAAATATATAAAATACATTCACTCTCACAATGAATGTCATCTTTGCTCGGTACAGACCAGAAGCTGGAGAGGCTCCCAAATCCTGCTGACTTTGAGGGTCTAATGAAACCAAAATCTAGAAGCAAAATGTGGAAGCAATCGTTATCGCTTGTATATGGCTAAGAACACCCACACTCTGGACAAAACACTCTCAAAAGTTTCTTTATGACGTCTCCCAAGTTAAGCTCGCCCAAGGTCTATGACTACAAAAAGCCTCAGATGAGCAGGTCTAGGAGTTTGTGTTAAGAAAATTTCAGTAAGTCTGCTTCCAAAGCATTCTGTTAATTAGGAACCAGTGTTTCTTTTTCTATAACAAAAGTAAATATTTGACACAAACATAATTTTACCTTTCATGAGGCTTAAGAGATTCCTTAACTCCGTGTTAGTTCATATAGGCATGATAATGAGCCAATAAATATCCAAGTGCAGGTAATATTCAATCTTCGCCAACGTCTAACAATAATCACCAACTCCGTGACGCTGAGCTGACCATAGATGCAGAACAGGAGTGTAAAACAGCTGAATATTTGAAGGGAAGTGTTCCCATGGGAGTTATCAAGAAATACCAGGCATTTCTTTATGCGTTGTCTTTTTCCAGACCCAGAGCACAACCAGGAAGTGCTAAGGCATGTGAAAATTTGTAAAACAAACACAAAAAGTTTTCAAAACTCGCATAAACCTCAGAAAAGTTTATATTTGGTTTGAGGAATTAAAAAAAAAAAAAAAGAAAAAAGAAAAAAACAGTTCTGGTTCATATTTTTACTACAGTGGTTCAACTGTCCCTGGTTCATCCACATGAGTTTGCTCTGTGTTGACACTCAGCAGCCAGGGGTTTTCATCCCAGTAGTGGAAGTTCACAAAACAAACAAAAAACCCACAAAACACCAAGCAAAAAACCCTCCAAACGACAACAATTTTTTGATGTATTTAGGTCACACAGAACAACAAAGGAAGAATTTTTTCTACCCTTACAGATTTATTCCAGGCTCAAGACCCCATGTTGTCCTTAAAAATATAATTATTTAAGAGCTCGGTCTGCAGTGGATCATTGGGAACAGAAGCACTGGTATCCAGAGCAAGAGTGGTGGGAACAGGGGCAGGTGGGAGAGGGGGCGAGGGGTCAACGCTGGGGTTCTGCCCACACAGGAGGGCAGACAGCGCACACCTCCTGCTGCACCCGAGATCCAGAGCAGCCCCTGGGCTCAGAGCCTGCTTCATCACAGAATTAGTAAGTTCTGCCTACAAGAATGCAGACAGGAACCTATTAAATACCCGTATCGCTCACAAAACTGCATGAGGGACCATAAACAATACATATCTTTTTTTAGTTGGACAGCCAACAAGATGTTTTCTGTAGAAAGCCCAGAAACCGTTTCCAAATGTTAAACAGAGACATAGATGTATGGACACGTGCAGACAATGGCAGCAGACTTTTTAGGTCAGACATATTTAATACTTTTAAAATCTGTGTCCTGCTTCCCTGTTTGCAAGGGCAGGTCTGCACAGATGGGACAAAGTCAGCCCTAAAGTAGTTCAGTAGCAAAAGCAGAGAAAATTGGCAGGACAGGTTTCAGGAGTGAGCTGGTGGCTGGGACCCAAATCAAGTGGTGGAACCCAAGTATGGGATGGCATCACAACTAAATGGATGCAGACCATTTACGGATGTATCTCCAACGGCATCATCCAACGGATGAGACCTCCAGGTAGGGATGGAGGTAATCTGCTTGGGTGAAAGAGGCTGCACAGCACTGACAGTAAGGGAATTTATTAACAGGCATTACAAGAACTGGCCATGATTGTAAAAGTCTTCTCCACCCAAGCCAGACTCTTCCAGAGCCTTCCACAGTGCTGCTTTCAGACAAGACTCTGCAATGGTGCAAGTGTTCACAAAAACCCTTTGAGAGTAACACAGCTGGTGAATTTGCAGCACGCCCAGGTTAACACTTCAATGCCTCAAGAAATCAAAGATGACCTTCCAAAAATTTAGAGGTATTAGAAATGGCAAGAATCATAGTCTGAGAGAAGTGTTTAGATGGTCAGTATCTTATAATTTCCACAGCCACTTAACATCTTCAGCTCTGACATAGGGGCTAAGCAAGTGTGGCATCCCCGTGGAAGAATAACTACTGACTCGCTGGTTCCCGCCTTCCGAGGTCCATCTCAAGGGCTCGACTCTGTCCTCTGGTACCGTGGGTGCGCACTGCCAATGTCATCCACCCCGTAAATCAGTTGTTGCCCTGGTGCATTCATGTGTGGTAATTATTTTAAAGGATTTATGGTGAGGCTTACTTTCACACCACAAGATTTGCCTGAGCTGCAGCAATGACATTCCAAGCTTTTATTTATTTCTTTATTTGCCAGACCCTTAACGTTATTCCTCTGTAGCTTTTTGGAGCATGAATTTATGACACTGTCTAAAACTCTAATACTTCTCTTTGAATATACTTGTGGATGTTTCTGATCTCACTTTAATTGGGCATGCTTTAGGCTCACATAAAATATTAACATCTTAGCCAATGAAAGTCAGCGCCCAAAGCTCAGATGGTTCTAAAATGAATATAACCTTGTTTCTTGCTCACAGAAGCCACAAAAGATCAATTCCAGCATAATTTTTTTTCAGTATCTGATAGCTCATTTTATCCAGGCAAAACAGGCCTGTTTCATGACCTTCTGGACATGCTGTGATGCACATACATTGCTTGTAGAGTTGAAATAAGGACAGACTGAAGTTTTTGATATAAAGATTATTTGGGGAGGGTTTGATTACTCCTTTGGTTGACTTATTCTTAGGTACATACACCTAACAAATTTTCCGTCCCAGAAATCAAAAAGTCTATTATTATTTTAAAAGTTAAATAATGTTGATATAACTCTTGTTTATTAGCTTGGTTTCCCTCAGCAAGGGGATTTATGTTCCTGCATTGTCTCTGAGCACATCACTCCCATCACACCACAATATAATCACATACAAGAGAAGGTTAAGAAATTCCCATTTAGAAAGTACACACAGGTTTCCTAAACACAGTCTGACTACTAGAGGAATAAAATTCAGTGGGATGACCATGTGATGGCAAGCTGCAGCAGGAGCTGCTGGTAACGTCACCATCACTGGAAGCATTCAAAAAATGTGTAGATGTGATTTAGTTGGACATGATGGTGTTGGGTTGATGGTTGGACTTGATAATCTTAAGGTCTTTTCCAACTTTAATAATTCTGTGAGCTCAGCCAGACTGCTGGGCACTAAGAATTGGCACAGGAAGAACCAGAGGTAAGAAAGTTTGATGATTTCTAGTATTTATGATACTTTTTTTTTTTTAAAGTCCCTAAAATGACCAGTTGCTCAATCATAAGAATAGGACTGCTGTTGAATTTAGTAAACCAGCTCACAGTGCAAATCTGCCTCAAAAAATAGAGGTGCTTACAGTATGGCCTAAAAAGGATCATACGCTGGACAATTCCCATCCATTGCAGAAGCCCCTTTATGTCAGCTGAGAAAGCCATAGGTGTCAGTAACACTGATCTATCAGCCCTGGAGATGCTAAGTCTGCTGAAGAGCTGCTTCTCTGGGCCTCCAGAAGGATTAAGTCTGCCCCGTGCAGCCTCCTCCTGGTGAATGTTGCCAGGAGCACGAATTCACATTGGGCCGGTTCATGTTCCTACCCCAGCCCTTGTCACAGCCATGAGATACTGGCACTGCGATGCCTGAAGGTTACATAAATCACTGCTGTCCTATGCATTGTCTTGACCTTTTGAATATTCTCTAATGCAGTTGGGTACCTGTTCTCCGTCACCCCACCAACTGCTTGGGGTGGCTTCAATGCAAGAAAAGGGATGCCTGGGCTAGGTAGCCTGTTACCGTGAGGGACGTTAGAGAGGTCAAGGTGGTACAAAGTTCTGCAATTCCATTCTGCTTTAATGACACTAAATTTTGCCTTTACTGTTTTAATACTTTTTGCAAAGAAGAAAAATCAACACACCATTTCTAAAGAGAATCACCGAGATACTATAAACTAGGTGTGATTTGCTTTCAGTGAAATCAGACTTGCTTTTTACTTTCCTACATTAGTGGGAGCAAGCAGCAATACATAGACAATGGTGGTTTTTTCCATAATATGCACTGATTCAGTGCAGAATCCAACCACTTTCAACATTCAAAGAGTTAGAGAGAGTTTTCCCACAGGGCAACTGTCATGAGAATGTGATCATTCCTAGAGCAGCACCCATCGAAAGACGAGCTTGAAGAGGTTGGGAAGAGTACTTCCCTGGATTTCGGTAGTCTTCTGAAGCAGGGATGCACAGTGCACATAAAAGTATCTCTGTTCCTAATAGTACCACCATGTGGGTCCTCTTTATCAAGTGAATAATAGAAACTAATTATTCCTTATATTTGCTTGAAATGTATTTCCTTAGTTCCCTGATTTGACAGTTCTTTAAAGGAAATGTATAAACTGTTTGAAACAGAGATAGCTAGGTTCAGAAACCAATCCATAAAAAGTATAAAATCTTTTTCTCTAGAAGGGGGGATTGTTTTGTAAGAAACAGGACTTTTTCTAAAAAGGAAGAGTGGCTGAAAAGAAAGCAGTGGCTGAAAAAAAAGAAAGTATGATCATTTTAAACTGTAATAGGAATGAGCACTTAGTAATATTTCTATTGTTATTTTTAATTTCCTCTATCTGAAACTTGAAAAAAAAAAAATCACTCTGGGAATAACATTCAAAACATGAAAACATTCATCATGTAAACTTCTGTTAACTCCTGACACCTCTCTTGTCCTCCCATACCACAAAAAAAACTCAAAATAAACAAGAAATTAAGTTCTGACCTCTCCAGAGACCTCACAAACTCCTCTGGAGGTTTTGCCATTGCTATTCATTTTACACAGAAAGTTCTCAGATGCCTTTCTGATGGCTCCAGTGTGTAACCCTGAGATAGATAAGCTCAGAGCTGGGGAACCGAGTCCAAGTCAGGAATTTATGGGAAAGCATGCGGAGCAGATGGTGGAGGAATGAGAGAGGAAGGGAGCCACAGCTGAGAGAGAGTGAGTGTTGAGACTGTGTCAGATGGGAGAAGGAGGAAAATTATGCTGATCTAGAAATGTACAGTGGAACTCTTCAATATGGAATTAGTAAATAACTAGGCAAAGATATCTCACTCTTTCAGGTACTCTAGGGCTTCCATCTTTGCCGTGTACGTGCAATTAACATTTTAATCCTCACTACACCCCTAACAGGAGAAAAGCACTGTCCCTGGCCTTTTACTGATCCTGGCATCTTCCCATCCAGTGCCCCCAAACCTCATGTTTCAGGTCAACTTCAATCCAGTTCTCCCTAACTGAGACCTTTAATTCAGTTCTCCACCCACTGCTTACCATGGATATTGAACTCCCATCAGGATGGTTTGAAGCTCAATTTACAAAGAAAATTTAATTCTTTATATTTTAGGGGGAAAAAGCCCAGCATATTCTATAAAATAACTCCAAAATGTATTTGTAATTACAGTCCTTTTTAATGATGGTTAGTGAAACATTAGTTTCCCCTCAATCCTCAGTAGACTTGTCGCACAAAACTTGTTCTCTTTGCACTTGCAAGGGAAGAAAAACAATTACCCTTGGTTTGCAAGTTTGATTATTAGGCACGGATATAATTTTCAGCACACACATCACAACCTGAACCGACAGTGAAGATACATAATGTTTAAAAAGAGAAAGAAAAGATACAAGTAAATAAAAGGCTTTTATTGCCTGTATTTTAAAAAAAATATGATTGCTTGTCCATTTTCTATTTTCAGCAAACCTCTAAGCCTGATTTCATTGGAAGAAATTCCCTTTTAAAGAGCGTCATGCTTTTCAAGACCGAGTCTGCATTGTGAGGCCAGACTGAGAAGCTGGGGAGGAGAAGCAAAGACAGCCCCTTACCCCTCACCCCCAACTACGCGACCCTTGGCAGGGACGAGGGCGGCCTCGGGGATGCCCAGTTTTCCCCCATGGGCAGGAATCCTTGCATTCCCCACCAACCGGTGATGCCCAAAAAGCGCAGTCAGGTAGCTCTGGTTTCCGATGCCAAGATATTGCCCCACGTCCCTTTCTCACACTTTCCACCCCCAGCCTGGTGCCAAGCGGTGGGCAAGGGAGAGCCAAAATCCTGCTGCCGGCAACAAAACGCTCTCAAGGGCTGGGTACAGGTTCCCTTGCACTATTTCAGACCGTGCAATCCGCCTCAGCGTACCCCAGCAGAAGCTGAAGGTATCGCAGCCGTCAGTAACGTCACGGTCTCTGCTATTAAGCGTAAGATCAAAGTGACAGAAGCTGTCCTCATTTCCACCCACCGGAGTCTGGTGGCGAGAGCTGGTCTGGCTTCGTCAGGGAGCAGGCTGTCATGCAGCAACGAAAAGCAGAATAACACAAATAGTACGATCTTACGGGCTGAGATCTCGAGAAAAAGCGAGGCTGGAAAGCGCATTTGGGAAACACAGGAAGCAGTAGCTTGTGCATCAGAGTCCGTGATGCTGCTCTGCAGAATATTCACCGCCCAAAAGGACATTTTTGCTCGCACCATGAGTGAATACAGGCTATTTTTGTCATAAAAGGGCCATTATGGACTTTATGGCCCGAGTTTAAACTATAAGTTAGGTGCTTAAGGGCACAGATCAGCATTACATTTTCAAGAGCGCTTTTAGACACCTAAATATTTTCTTCAAATCTCGCTCTGACCACCACAAGCATCCTGGTCTGTCCTTATATCTCCTGACCCTCAGTGTTAGCCACATCCTCAGACGTGAAAAACAAGCAGGCTTTCCACTATTACTTTCCTACAGTTCTTGACAGAATTAAAAACATTAAATGATCCTAAAATTAGAAGAAACCCTGCTTCACCTGTGACAAACGCTGTTAAAATCCCTTCAGTTTTCAGAATCAGAAGGATTCAAAACAAAAAAAGTGATGAGTTGAGTAGCACAGCCTGATCCCAGACGGAGGGTTAGAGCTGACAACATATTTATACCCCACGCAGGCTGAGATTACTGGATGGAAGTTGTCATACACAAAAAGCTAGACACCATGTCATTCAGGACACCCGCCAGTTATTTCTCATGATACAACATGATCCTCTGGGAATGTTAGGGAGTACACCAGTGACTACTGGAACCACAATTGCCATTTACCCTCCAGACCCAATAAAATTAAAATAAAATAAAATAAAAAAAAAGAGTGTTTTAAAGGGACAAACCAGTGAGTGGTGCACTTCAAAAAGCTGAATGAGCTGATATGAACAGCAGTCTGCTTTTAAATGACTTTTTCAAACTTTTCAGGTTTGAGCTTGAGAACTTTGGACAGAAATTTTCATTTTTCTGAAAGCAACATTTCCCTTGCTCTCTGCCCTACCAGTTCGGCACTTTGATTTCAGAGCCCAGACAAAAGATAGAAATTTAAAAGCTTTTGAAAAATGGCAAGATCAGGATCGAAAATAGCCAAACAAAAACACCACCTCACCTCAAAATCCTTCATGAATATTAACAAAACTTTCCAAATGCGTAAAAAAAATAGTTTGCATTTTGGACACCAGTTTTGATTCCTTCCTTTTTTTTGTGCAAGCCAGTTTGCCCTTTCCTGATACAATTTTGTAGTTTCCAGCCCAGAGTCACCTTCTTGTCCACATGTGGCCGCATCTGGGTCTGTGCCAGCCCACTTGCATGCATGGTCTGAGGGGGAATGAGAAATAATGGTGTGGGGGTGAGGGATAAGGGGAGTGCTTCATTTGTCTACCAGGCAAAGTCAGGATTTAAAGTGTTTGCTTCAGATAAAGGACCTCCGACAGGTGTAGAAGGGTTAGTTCCCTTGGAAGAGTGAGCACTACTCTTCAGAGACGGACTAGCGGGAGATGATGGTGGCAAAAGAGCAGCTCATGCTGAAAATGAAGAAAAGGTCTTTGTCTGTTTACCCCAGCAAAGAGCACGCTGGGGGCTCTGACACAGCTATGCTGAGCACCAAAGATGGGGATCATCCACTAAAGGATGATGTCAGCACAAGGACAAATGGGATAAGCACAATTTGCCCTGGAGAAGTTCAGATGCAGAATAAACACAAGGTTGCGTATTACAGGAGTAAAAGGCTGGAACAACTAGCAGCAGTAGGTTTTAGGTTAATTAGTTTTAAGACAGGTTTTGATAAACACAGAAAATGGATGAGAATAGGTGGTTGAAATGACGGCTCAAGAATATGTTCAATATTAACCCAAAGAAAAGTATTGGTTTTGTTTCTCCCCGCTTCCATTCCTTTTTGCTTCCATTAACTGCTACCTTTCTCATTAAGTCATATCTTAGTTTAAAATCAGTGTTGCTGGGGGTCATCGACTTATCTATTTACGTTTTACAGTACCCATCTATAGGGGGCCCTATAAATAATTAAAAAATACCAATAGCCATAATGGCTTTTTAAGAGCATAAATGAGGACACATTCAGAGTCTTAAAGACCATGCACTCTATATAAGAACAATGCATCCAGTCTTAGGTATTGGACTCTTTCAGGTCTGCAGGAAT
>NW_010523108.1:14735-22235 GCF_000687285.1 Phaethon lepturus
ACGGAAAAAAGAGCATGAGAAATTTCAAGGAGGAGAGTGAGGAGAGCTATGAGGCAAACCATTTCAGACTCTGTAGGAAGTGTGACAGACGATTGGAAGATAAAAATGGGACAGAAATCGGAAAATGGAAGAAAAAACGCTTTCTCATTGGCCCCTACCATCTACACAGATGAATAATAATGTTTCCCCAAATTACTTAAATATCAGATTGCCTGATCCACTTCTCAGAAGATAAGGTGGGCAAGTATTTCTATTCATATGGTAGATTCAAAAGTGTACCAATGAACCACCTCACTAGGTTTTTGTTGTTGTTGTCATCATTATTTTAATCCATTTACAACATGGCTACTTCTGTAGTTATATATTTGTTTACCCATTCTGTCAATGCCTCATAGGCCAATTGCTTAAACGAGAAGTGAAATCACTGGTACGAGTGGTGTATTTTCTAATCACGTTATTGTGTTGTAAATGATCAACAAGCTAAGTTGAGTTAAAAATCAGACAGCCATTTTTCTAACCATTCCTTTCGAAAGCAATACGTATCGCATACCTTACACTTAACAAACTGAGAGATTTTAATAATTTATTTCCCAGAAGAGTTTTATGACCCTGGGTATAATAAATTTAGCTGTCTAATTATTAGCGTGCTTAAGTATAGGAATAGATTATTTTTCTAATGTTCCAGTCGGTATCCTCATCAACACATCAGTGCTAAGATTTAATGTGCTCAGTGTGGCAAACCTCTGCTTAAAAGCACTAACTGAGGTTGCTGAAGCACTTCATAGCAGTCTTAACATAGTACAGTAGCAGCAATAATCATACTCTTTTTTAATTCTACCCATCTGAGTTATAGACCAACACAGCAGAGTTCACAATAGCAGCACTGAACTGCTTTGAGCTATTAATGTCAAATTCTATAGCAGTGTATTTTGGGGGTCTTGTAATTTTTTCTAAATGTATCAGATTGTAAAAGCTCATTATTACATGTTTATCTGCAAGTAAATAATGAAGGGTCTGAGAGTTTTAAAAAACTACTTTTGCCATTACTGAGATAGTCTGGTTGACATTTAACAGTTGTTGTTATAATTCTCCCTGTGTCAAAAACTACAGCTAATGCTAAATAAGAAAGCATACAGTTTTACAAGCTCCCAAGTACCCTGCCTTTAAAAGTCCCCACATGTCTCAGCAAGATGAGTAATTGTCCATCAGCCTATGGTTCATTAGGGACCAGAAATCAATTGAGTGGGAGGGTTCATCATAGCAGGTTATACAAACCTTGGCCGTGCTGGATTCCTGATGAATAGAGTAGTTGGGAAAGAGAAACTTTTATCTGATGGCTCCAAGGTAGTTAGGCTACTGACGACTATGTAGTATAAGGCTAATTGGGCCGGTAAGGAACAGAGGTAGAGGACAGGGTCCAAGCGGAGAATCAAATGCTCCTTTGGAGCTCTGGGGCCAGCAGAAAGCTTCTCTGGGAGGATGACCTACTGTATAAATGAAAGGCTCACAAAAATTAACCAAGTAGAGAAATGCTCCTTAGACAAAAAACATGTTTTATAGCTATGGTTAAAAGCATGTTGCTGTAAATAGCGGCTGTGCATGTTACAGGCTAGTTTCAGCTTGGATTTTACCACCTATTAAAATGAAAATTATTTTGGCTGAATCCTTTCTCTCCATGGATGATTCTTCCTCTCACATTTTCCCTCCATGGTTTCACTGTTTTGGAAAGGTAACAAATTATCAAACCGATATAATTTCTTTCCTTTTCCAGGAGTCACAGCTCCTTCCCATTACCTCCTCATAGGCAGGCTTTTACTGTAGTCATCTGAAGACGCAGTATGTGAGAAAAGTTCAGCATTTTACTGCTCTGTTATGTACAAAAGGAGTCATGAAACAGGCAAATATTATAAAAAGGCAACAATTAAGATAGACATTTTGGGGAGAGCAGTGATCCTCAGCAACAGATGAGCTCTCTTCCTGGTGCCGAAAATACTTGATTTATACTCTTTCAACAGAATGAATAGGGTGAACTAAAGTGTCTACATCTGCTCAAGACTGCATGGCTTTAATCACTGCTAGCCTTAGTGGTCTGCATATGCTTGCAGAAATTCTTACAATGAGCTGAATAAATACATGAAAGCATTTGCCTGCATGACGGCACAAAGCAGAGGTTTTGAATAATGATGGATGAACCTCAAAGGAGATCATAGGTTCCATTTAGCTGAGCACTCGCGCATTAGGGTAAGAGCCCTAACTACATAAACCACTTAAGCCTGCAAAAGTGGACTGCAAACTGATGCGAGAACCACATCTCCACTGCTCCTGTCTGAGTTTGGGTTAGAACAACAGTGTGTCAACTTTTCTCTTGGCATCACAAGTCCAGCTATATCAGGATTTTAAGACCTACCTCCAAACAAAAAGTAATTAGGGAGACTGGAAGAAACTCAGACCTGTTGTTACTGTATTGATCTACCTGTCATTTACAACTTAAGCTACATGGAATGACAGATATTTCTAGCGCAACTCATACTGTATGCATGAGGAGACCTTTAGGGAACGTGTTTTTCCACCACTGTGTTGCCATCGTTGTGGAGCAACGAGCCTATTTTCTTCATGCTCTCACCATACAACACTGATTTGCTATATTACTACAGCCACGAACTAAGCGGAAGGGGCAAATATAAAACTCAAGGAAGTCTATCAGAACTTTTTTCACTGAATAGAAAAATCTTCTAGGGTTGTTCTTGTGGAGCTCCCAGGTGAGCTCAAAAGTAATGATTTGTAAGTCTTCCAAAGGAAATTGTAATGAGTGTCATTTGCCGTTTTGAGGTTGCAAGTGTTCTGCTTCCATATGGGACACAGCCAGGAACTTGTTTACGATTACTCCGTTTCTCTGAACTAATACTCCAAGCATGCAGCATCTATGCACATACTTCACTTTCTATGAAAAATATTGCTTGATTTACTCATATGAAAGATATTACCACATCCTTATTTGTAGGACTAAGTCTATAGATTAGACTACATCTACAATATTCCAAGAATATTGGAATAGTTACAAAGCCTCCCCATGATTTCAGCAAGCTCTGGATCTGGCTTTATATGGGCTGTATCTTTATTACCCAAGCATGTACAAGAGTAGGTAGACTTCTAAGACTTTGTGTAGACAGCTGTGATGGCAAAAAATGAATCACATATACTGTCCTTTAAGTAACTGCTCAGATTTTCCTTTTCTTGTTCTTCAGAAAAAAAAAATATAAATCTAATAGCACTAGAAGTGTTACCACTAATTTTTTTTTTTCCTCTATGGAGAAGAAATTTCTGGTTTGTGTAAGTCTTCTTTGAAGTGACTCTCTGTAAAGACATGAATGTGAGGGGTTGGAATGCTCACTTCAGCACAGCCCAAATCTAGGGCTAGACAAAGACATTCCTGGTATTTAACTTTTTTTTTTTTTTAAAGTTGTTGTTTTGAAACTTCCATTTTTATGTGAAGCTTCATGACATCCTGAGTCAAAGCAATAAATGCAGCACATTTTCTGGGTCATAACACTCCCATCCCCTTCAAGAAATCATGCCAAATAGCTATGTCTGTATTCACTCAAAATAATACTTCCTTTAAAATGCATGACATCTTATATGATTTACATCATGTTATGTTGCGGATTAGGTTAATGACTTCTTGTGCTTCTGTGAACCATTCAAAGTACCATGGACCAGAATATTATTTTATATAAGATATAAATAGAATATATTGCTGCAGTGGCGTGTTATTTAACACGTGTATTTCCACTAATATTGTAAGGGTCTAGAATGAGGGGTGGGACCAATCTGTAATGAGCTCCTTCTTCCTGTGTAAAAACAAATTTATTATACTGCTCTTCAGGGCTAACTGGTCTATTTAGAGATGAGAATTAAATATTTTTCTAGCTTTGTTCTGGCGTTTTTATTTGGAATGTGTGTGCTTTAAATACTGAAGTGCTTCATTTCAAACACAACGGCAACTGTAAGAGTAACAGTTAAGAAAATTTTTTTGGTCACCTACTGCAGCCCTCTGGATGAAATCCAGGACAGCGATAATATTTAGTTAAATAAAAGATTAGTGGACAGACAGATCACATCAGTGTCAAAGGCATCCTCAAGATAAGTCCATCTGAATAAACAGTCATTGTTTTATTTCCTATATGAATGTCGGAGTGGGAAGGCGAAACCGGAGTAATGATGAGTCCCAATGTGGGTATGGTCATTCTCCTTTATTATAGCAAAATGCACAGCTTTTATAGGTTAACACACTGTCCACGTGCCGGACATTATTCCCCATTTGCCACAAGCAGCTGATCACGCGCTTAAGTCTAATTGTTGATTGGTAACTGTCATTTTACATATCGTCCCATAGACCACCCATTCCCTGATCTTGCAGTTTCTAGTTGCTTATCGCAGTATGAAGCTCCTTATTGTTCATGTATCAAAGACAGTTTGCTTGCCCAAGGTTCTTGCTCAGTCATCGGTTTCAACAACAAAGCCAGGGTTGTTCAAGTTGATATAATCATGGCCTCGTTCCGACAGCCAGGCTTCCACATATGAACCAATTTCAAATATATACAATTACTTTCTCTGCAGGGTAGGATGCATTTAGCTAATATCACAGACTGCTACACTAGAGAATAGTTTTGGAGTCATTGAGTCACTAATGGGTGGCAAAGAGGTGGCGTGGCAAAGATCAGTTGCATTCTAAAGGTAAAATAGGTCTAGGAATTATTAGGAGAGGAATAAAAAAGCAAGCAAAAACATCATTCATGACATTTTTTAAGTCTATGGTGTGCCCATGTATTGAATACTGAAGTCCCAGTATTCTGATCACTCTCAGGCAGGCAACGAGGATTATCAGAGTTTAGACTCACTTGTCAAAAAGAAAGAAAAAAACCAAGTCAGCCAGCACTGGAAAGATTTGAGAAGAGTACGATAAAATCGTATTGAAATGTGTATGGTTCAATCAGTTATCAAAAAAACCCAACCCCAATACTGTCTAATAAATCAAGAAGTTGGCAACAATCAGACACGCAGGCACCACGATGCAAGCTAACAAAATCAAGTACTTTAGACACACGGTGCATAACTGAGATGTGGAACTCGTCAGGAAGATGTGGAGGCCAAAACACAAGTTTTAAATAGGATTAGATGAATTACTGGAGTGTTTATCCAACAAACAGTAACAGTTAAGTAAACACGATGCAATGATATGGTGACATTCGTGTCACCTTTGCTTCAAGAGGTTTCTAATTCACTGACTGAGTATCTGTAAGGATATGCCAAGGAGACTCTCTCTCTCTGTGGCCTGTTCTTATAGTTTTCCATAAAAATCTACTATTGTCCACTGTTGGAGACAGGCTAACGATCAACTCTTGGGTTGATCTTTGTAGAGTCACAACGTACACAGAAGTGAAACAATATACTCACTCTTGCATGTAAGAGAAATATAAATAAAATATATATCATACAACTGGCATATTTTCTTGGATTTGGTCTATTATGCCACTTGAAAAAAGATATTATTCTAGGAATATTGCAGGGGAAAAAAAGCCATTTCTGAGCCAAAACCATCCTTTAACATAAAATGTATGATACTTTTATAGAGATTCCGTGAAGCAGGACATGCACTATAAAAGATTATTATCCCTCTATTAGGTGGAGGGTGATACTTAATCTTTGGAAATTAACAAAGATTGTTTCAATGTTTTACTAAGTCTTTTTGTCACAATCATAGAACCTTTGGGTTGGAAGAGACCTTTAAAGGTCATCTAGTCCAACCCCCCTGCAATGAGCAGGGACACCTTCAATCAACTGTAATTCACCACAGGAATAAATAATATGTCGAGAGGAAACAGGGATGATCCAGTCCTCGATCTCTCCAAATGACAACTGGGTGATTTCTCCACGATATTCTTCAGAAAAACAAAACTTATTGGGATCAATCCAGAGGTAACTCAGTGAAATTTAATGGCCTGTGATATACAGGAGGTCAGACTAGATGATCTAATCATTCCCTTTGGCTTTAAACTTTATGAATCATGCCTGAGGTGGAACTGGTAGTGGGAGTCATCTAATGGGAGTGGACATTTGAAGCAACATCCCTGGTGCTTAGGGGAGCAGAGAAAGCTCACAACATTTGGCGTGAGGAAGTCGAAACCAATTAAGAAGGCCTCTCATAAGAGGGAGAAACTGCCAAAAAAGGATTAAAGGGAGAGGTGTAAGCCTTGGTGATTTGGCATGAAAAAGCTGAGGCCTGAGTTAGCCTAAGTGAAGAGAGACATGAACATGGCCAAAGTCATGCTTGACCTCAAGTCTTTCAGGCAAGAGCAATTTTTCCTGTTCTATCATCCCTTTACCCCCTTCACCCCTGAATGAACCCACTGGCTTCAGCAACTGCAGCCCCTTTATTACATGATTTGGGGATTCAAATTCCACATGATGTGGAAGTTCGGGTTATCGGTTCTCCCTTGTTTCCGTGCCTCCTCCCTGGTGGCTCTGGTTTTGGAAAAGGTTACTGCATGTAGGGCTTTTGCTTTTGTAGTGCTGTGGTCTCCTCCATACCACTCACGCAGCCCATGTTCTCATTAAAGGTAGGTTCAAAGCATTGTTTGGATTTGTTGTTTTACTAGCCCAAAAGTTATAGTCTGTCAATTAATCTGGAGGTCTTCCAGCCACATGATGAAAAGAAACGATATTAGAAACAAAATATGCATTACGGCGTTGACTTCCTAGTGCAACTACCAATGACACCGAGAAAACTGCTCTTTGCATTTGAAGGGGGAAAAAAACGTGTAGCTATTAGATATAAAAACTTGTAGCTCATGGGTAGCTTTGTGTTTGCTGCGAGTTAACACGTTAACAACAACAGTATAATTTACTGCTCTGCATTTTTAAGTTTTATTTCTAAGAACTGTACATTATTTATAGAAATAGCCTGATTTACATGTGGTCTCTTTACAGCTGCCGGACTGCGTATCCAGCTGTTTACATGGTACTGCTACATTACGACTTATCTCCCGTAACTATCTGTTTGAATAGAAAAATGAATATCAATCTGATCAAATACACACGTCTCTCTGCATGAAAATCAATCCTCTGCAGAAGACATATTTTGAAGATTTAAGTGGGGTGTAAGTACTGCTTAGTCCTTGTGCATGCACAAGACTGAATACCACCCACAGGGAAAAATATGCCATGGAAAAATTCATAAATAACTTTGAATAACAAAGACATTTGAAAATGTCATGATCTTCTTCACATATTTCATAAACAGAAAATGTAGTATAAATTCAAGGAAAACATTAATAATTGCAAGTTATTTGCTCAGCCCTACCGATCAGCAGCAGCCTAAAATATACTGGCAGATGTCTAGGCAAAATAAAGATAAACACAGTTGCATTCAAACCATTTTTTAAAATTCTAGGGTGAGATTTACAGACTTTTTGGATCTTGTGACTTTTCACTGTTTGTTTA
>NW_010523108.1:27235-33446 GCF_000687285.1 Phaethon lepturus
ATAATGCAAGAGAGATTTGCTAGGAAAGAAAAGGCTCTTAAGAAATAATTATTCATGGCATAATCTTGAAAATGCAATACTTATCACTAGACAGGCAACTGGCCTATGTTTCCAAAAACAGAGATTAAAATAAAAAACACCCAGTAACTCAAGATCCATTTAGAGGGGAAAAAAAGAGAGGAAAAACAAGCAGCAGCTTTCTGAAGAAAACACTGCAGGAATTGGGTCAGTTAAACTTTGGGCAGAGACCTGCCCTCCCCAGAGATTTAAAACTCTGGGGTAAGGAAGTGTAGAGCAGCTCTGTATGCAAAAGCTTGTGGTAAACTGAACCTTTTCCCCAAACCATTGTGCAGTTATAGGCAAAGAGACTGAAATACAACTTAGGTTAGGTGCGGAGGTTGGATCTTAGCGCTGGCACAGAAAACACAGACACTCTGGATTACTGTAAAATTGGCCTTGGGCCAGAGAAAGTGGCACAAGACCACTGATGGGGTTACGGAAATAAAACCTATATTTCGTTTGGACCAGCACTACTCTGTAGGACCACATATATCGCATGAAAAAATACTTCTTCCATCTTAAAATAATTAGTATATGGTAGAACAGATACACTGGTTTGTGTCCTTCAGGAGGCAGAAGAGATTTGAAGAAAAACAGAAATTCCCTTTTTTGCAGGACAAATGTTCATATACATATGGTGAACTTTATCATAGTTTCTCACTAAGGTTACGTGGGAATTCAGAACAGGACGCAAACCTACAAATTAAAGAGTAAACACTGCTTCCTGAGAGCTGTCAAACATTTTCTACAAAGATGAGACTGTTGGTATCCCAACAACAGGACCTCAAGCCTACTCCATGACAAACCCAACATTCATCCAAAACAGCTCTCTGACCTGCCAGACAAAAACCTCCAAAGAACAGGTACTATTCTTGGTACTATAACCATGATCAGGGTTGTTTGCTTGTTTGGTTGTTTTTTTTAAATTATCAGTAACCTTTATTTTGTCATGTTAAAACTGACTTACATATATCTCTGGAGGTATATGCTGAAAGAGGAAAATGATTTCAGGCTTTTCATAACAGAGTATATGAAAACTAGGTGAAAGTCCTGAAATTTCCATTATAGCATAGGCTATATACTTGAACTTTGTAAAAAAGATATATGAGAGCACTAATAATATTTTTAAAAGGTTATTACAGGATCAATATCATATCATAGAGGTGCTTTTGCTTGATTTCAGCAGGTCATAATTATTTTTGGATATGCATGTACTTGGTATGTTGATCAAAATTTATATATTCGCATCTTATCTAGTATATCCATTTCCTGTTGCTTTCTTTCTAGTTAAATATCCATTTTATTTTTCATTGTGCAATGTACTTTGGTTAGCACTGATAAATTAATTTTCATTCCTTAAATTTCAAAATTTCCAGCTGTGTAAATTTAACATCACCATCGTGAAGAATGCCTGCTCTTTATGTTTTCCTCTGCTGCACTTTTTTAGATTACATTAAAAACAATCTCAGCTACGATACTTAATACTTTCAGTTAATAATAAACATAATTTCTTTGGATTATTACAATGAATAAATGACAGCATTACCGCATACATGTTAAGCATTTATCACAGTGCGTAACAGAGCACTACCCTCAGAGCACAAATATGGGTGATTACGTTTCTGCTATTTTAGATATATTCTGAGAAAGAGTCTTCTTGGCTCTACCAAAACATCTTAAGGCACTATCTGGCCAAAATTATCGACTGCCTGATGGGACATACAGTCCTGGAAGGCCCTGGATGCAGCCCGCATAGCAGCTGACCTATTTGCTCTGATTCAACTGAGTATATCTCTAAAGAAACCCTTAGGGTTTACAGCATCAACAGTCCTGTTTTGTTTGTTTTTCTTCTCAAAGCACTACTTATTTAACAGAAGCAAAATAAGATCAAAAGGGCGCTTAGTTAATTTGTATCAAATTTTGTCACATAGCATAAGAAAGGATGGGAATTTTAGCAATACTGTCAGGCTTGCATACGCCCACTGGAAGATGCAATTCATACACAAGTGTGTGCCTACAATGACATTTCAGCCATTATATTTTCTTTCTTCAAACCCACATCACAGAATTGTAACACTGTTGATGCAAAAAGCAGAAAAACGTTATCACTGATATCACTTGAACATATAACATGAGAAGAGATTCAGATTGTTCAAATCACTCCATTGCATTTAGATTATTTCAGAACAGAATATTCCATATAACTTCAAGCTTTCTGAACCTATTTCTTTTTAAAAATATAATTTAACAGAAAATAAGACACTAGCTTCATATGTATTAATATTTGGAATATTTTACTGTATACACCCAGGTACGTACTGGGAAGAGCCACTACCTGTCAAACCAGGGGAACAAAACTTTTGCTACAAGTACAAGTGCTCACTCCCAGCTGTGAGCTGGGAACCAGAAGAGGTCAAGCAACCCATTACGGTCAAACAAAATATCCTAGAGAACTGATTTTCAAGTAACAAACACATAAACAGTTGGAAACAGGAAAGGAACTAAACCCAACATAATACAAATATGAAATGAAAAACCCCCATACCAATAGCATAATTTAGAAAGTGTCACAGAAAAGACAGTCTTAATACTGAAATTCTTATAAACTTTTAAATATTAAGAAAAAAAAATAGATGGATGACCTGGTAGGGATAACTATTGCTCAAGTGTCACGTGAATTTGCAAGGAAGTGGAACCTCACTGCACCTGTAGGCAAGAGGATCACCACTAACATAAATCCAGTGGAAAAGGAAACTACAGGAGCTTTGAAGTGTTCCTTCATCATCTGGTCACCAGAGTGGAGATGTGCTGTTACATATATGACAAATGAGATTTCATTTAACCAGGTCTACATCTTGAGATTACCTGCAATGCTCTGATGTCCTTGTGTGCTCACTTCTAGCTGTACAGCCCCCAAATTTATGCCTTCTGCAGCTATTTCCTCTCATCCTTTCTTCCTTAGCATTTTCCCCTGGCTTGCTGCTGGTATACTTAGTCCATCCTAAGGTCTCCCAAAGGTTAACTTTTCTGTGCTCCCTCTGGCAGTCTTTGTCTGTCCCACCACCTGTGGAGTCCTTTTGCTCTGTGCTTATGCAGCACCCCCAAAGGAAGGTCATGGGCTGGGGCTCGGGCTCTGGGGTACTAGTGCTCACCCCAGGGGCTGCCGAATGCACGGCGTTGGCAGCTGACTGCACAAGTAAAGCTGTCCCCAAGCAAGGAAATATGATGCCACATGACTACAGTAAAACTCAACCTAAAGTCTGCGCATGGTACTGCATTTCATGAAGTATCCTTTTTATTTCATTGCTTTTTTTCTCTCTAAAGAATGCTTTATATGGGCGAAAAAAGGAAAGATGAAGCAAGAGTCTCAGAAACCAAGGGATTTGAATCTGCAGTCCCATTAACAACAGAGAAAGTGGAAGTCCAGGCATGTCCTTTGATGCTGCCTAATTCTACTGATCTAGTATTGCTCTATAAACTTGTTCAGAAGTTCAAAGTTTCCTCAAGTCCTCCTTCTTAAAAGGCCCTTCTAAGCAATGAAAGGAAACAACATCATGTCCTTTATGTCACCAGCAACGAAGTGTGGACACCAAATAATAACCATCACTGAAAAACCATTCATGATTACTAAAAACCAAATAAAAATCCATGACCACTATGGAAAAGTGTCATTTAGAAGTTGAAAAAAAAAATGACAGTAAATTGTTGGATAAATTATTCTGTGAATAGTAATTATTTCAGGTAAAAATATTCACATTCCTTTCATATAAAGCCAGGTCTCTAGAAATGGGATGTTGTACTTTTTTGTGTTACCTCACAGCAGAAAACGCCAATATGGTGCCTGCCATGCTGTCCTGTAAGTGCCGATTTAGTATCCACTGATGGGAACATACACGACTCAACTGAACCAGCCCAGACCTACAGCTGTGCTTAGCATTTACTTGCCAGCCACAAGTAAACAAAGAATTTGTACAACCAAGCAAAGAAAGGCAAAGAGTCATATGGGAGACCTCAAATAAAAAAAAAAAAGGGGGAAAAAAAATATGTTATGAGCACACTGCATTTCTCACAGATTGGTTTTTGGGATACGATAATGCATTTACTCACTCTAGGCTGACCAAACTTGTGTTTTGATTTTGTTGTTCAGGGGATGGCTGTGTACAGCGTATGACTTAACTGTTCACTGCAGGAATTTGGTCATTGTGCCATTAAGTCCCACCAGATCAACTGCCTTCCTTTTTACTCTGGATCAGTAGGGATTTTTGTGTCATAAATATCACATAGCATCATTTTCTTTCTCTGATTGCAGAAGCGTGAAGACGCCTATAATTTTCAGCAACGAAACCTGTGTCCAGTACTGAAGCAACATTTGTGTTTTGTGATACGTAGTTGCAACTGAACATCTGGACAGTTATTTTCATTTTCATTCATTCCATTTTCATAAAGACCTTTGAGTCAGTGCAATTCAGAAAAGCGAATGATAACTAATGTTTTTCTAGGAGTTACCAAAAGTCCTTGTCAAGAAGCAAAGAGCAAATGCACCCAGGCTGACACTTAGGATGCCACATCTGCATCATCGTTCTGCCAAAAACATCAAGGGACATCCACTGGTTCATAAATCAGTGAAGATTGGGTAATACGAGTATATTTTATTTATTTTGCATATTCCCTTGCCTGTCAAGCTGGAAGCCATGTGGATGCCATAGGTGCTAGATGCATAGATTGAAGGCTTGGGTTCAAAATAATTCTTCACAGCAACCAAGCTGGTGGCCTGCAAAACCAGCTTTCCAGGAGTGCCTTTTCATTACTTCACCATAGCTCCTTTTTAACCCTATTACTAAATTCTCGCTGCAAGGTAAGTCTTAAAAAAAGAATTAACAGAGCCTGCACAAGCTCTTTTCATTATCTTCTCAGATGTTCATTTTTACTTGCCTGTATTGAAAAGTTTGAAGCCTCCTCAATCTAATGAGCATTAAAATCTCAGGAGTATTTCTGTCCGCACGTTTACAGAGTTTACTTCTTTAATCCTGGTGCCTCATTAGTTACTCCTGTAAAGCAAAGGCCAAAGGATTGAGTTTTACGAATACAAGCTTGAGCTCCAAGAGCATTAACTTAAGAACACATGGCAAAACAGAGGGCAAGGTGCTGTCACTGGAGACACCAATGGTCCTACGTACGGAAGACTGGTTACACACGAGTTAAAACGTTTGTGACCTATTTAAAGATATATGCCTAGTGAGCGATACCAGAGGTGTAAACTGGGGTGGATTCCCTCGGTACATTAGCGCAGCTCCCATTAGTTTTAGTGCGCCTTAACATGAACCATTGTCCTCTAGCAGCAGGGACACGCAAGCACCTTTAAATACTCATTATGCTCAAAATTTGTTTTTAACATTTTGTTAATTTAAAATATATCTAATCATATGTTTAACCTAACATCAGGTCCTCAGGCAAGAGGCTGTTGTCTGAAATGGATACACATAGCTTGTGCTTAAAAAAAAAGTGACTTCATCCTTGCTTTTATAGGCCCACTAGATTCAAAGGAATAGCCCCTGGAAATAGTAACTGCTGTGATATGCTTATGGCTCCATTTACAGACTTTCTTATAGGTTCATAAATGGAGACTAGAAGGAGGAGGGAAAGGAATAAAATTTAATAACTGAATAAAAATGTAAATAAAGATTTGCCTAAAATTACTTGTCCAAGAAATAATTCTCCCTCCCCCTTAAGCTAATACTTTGATAAGCTCTGAACAGTGATCCTGATTTGGAGCGTGACCTTTGAAAATGCTCTCCAGCTTGATTAAAGATGTATTAAATTTGTTTAAATAAACCTCGTTGTAATGGCACATCATTTGTAAGAAGCTATTAGGGGGCTGGAAACTGTGCTGCTGTATTTGCATGAAAATGTGCCCTGCTTGAATTGAGGATCTCTCCTGAATTAACTGCAAAGGAAAAGTGACACTTTCATAATTTTTTTTGACAAAAGGGAAAAAAAAAACCCCACAACTTACAAAACTTTATGCTAAGCTCTATGAGAAAGGAGATAACTGCGTATCAAAACAGGGCTATGTACCCAAACGCACTTCTCCAAACCACCTTCCCCTTTTTTTTGTCAAGGTTTGCTTGCTTTCTTTTTGACTGCCCCCCCC
>NW_010523108.1:33477-38819 GCF_000687285.1 Phaethon lepturus
GCGTCCCCCCCCCCCCCCCCCATGTCTTTGGAAAGAAAGAAAAAAAAAAAAACCCAATAGTAAGAAAATGTTTTGCAGTGTAGTTTTTCAGCTGATTGAGAGAAAAACAATCCTATATTAACAGCAGAAAAAAGCCCAGTAATATAAAAACTTGAAAGAGACTAGCTGACATTGATTATATTAAAAAAAAAAAAAGTTTCTCCTTTCAGTGAGGTTTCAGGCAGTCAGATTTTGCAGCCATTCAGGAAAAGGAAAACGTAATGCTGGATATCATGGAATTTATGTGATTAGGCAGAAAGGTGGATGAATAGATCGATAATCCTGCTTGAAGCATATAGATTGCCAAATGTACTTTAATTTCTTCCAATAGCTCCCAACTGAGTGAGTAACTGCTACACTAATGAAAAAGTCTCTCTCCCTTAAATCAAATTTTAAATTAAAACCTTTCCCATTTCCCAGCTAAAGCCAGGACTCTAGGATACGTATGTGTACTCGGGGGCCTGGAGTCCTTCTCTGTGCTCCCTGTTCCTCACCGCCTATTTCACATGTCAGCCCTCTGCAGCCACCCTGGTGCTCGCCGCCTCCGTCGTCCTTCCCACGACAGAGGCACAAGGCAACGCGCGTTCCCCTGCGCACAGCGCTCAGCGCTGCGAGGGCTGTGAGTGCGGAGGAAGCCTCTGTCCACCCTCCAGCCCCCACCCCAAACCAGGAGCTTACATTACGGAGCACGAAGAGCCCTTCTGAAGTGATATGTTATGGACTTTCATTTTCCTAGTTTTTGTTGTTGTTTAATCTTGCAGATCTTATTCTCAAAGTCTCCTCCAAAACCACAAGGGAAAAAATGTGCAGAATCATGAGGCTCTCATTAAATCACAAGAGTCAGCAGCACCGCATGATGCAAGGGGCCATTGGTACGGGCAGTCTGCAGAGCAGGGAACGACTGCCCTTCGAATGTAGAACAACCTTCAAAAATGAGATTTTGAGCAATTACATATTTGTTCACAACCATTCCTCTCTTTCTTTTCCCCAGTTACTAGTAAAATGAAAATAAACAATGAAAACTTGAGCTTTGCGAAACGTCTCAGAAGATTTTCATTGTTATTAAATATCAAGCACGTGCACCCACATTTGCCAACATCTTTGTTGGGTCTCAGCCACAGTGCATGCAAGGTGAGCTGGGACACCATTAATCTCGATTCTGCTCAATGGAAACTCATGCTATTGGCACAAATCCTTTAGTGTTTGAGTAAAAGGTTTACCAAATCAATACTGAACCAGAACTAAAGAAAGATGAAGCATTAGGAACAAAAATTGCCAACCCATATTATAGGAACGGTCAAACGATCTAGTAACTCTGATAGTGAAAGACATCAAACATCTTTAAGAAAGACGTAAGAAATTTCCCTTTACTGTATGATATTAAAATAACATAACCAGAAATATCTCACTTAGCCTACATTAGTTTAAGCTCTGAAAAGATTATCTGGTAGCTGAATTTCCCAGGCCAGTTCTCGGCTTTGTGATTATTTTTCCTTCTGACTGACTATTTTTCTAAAACAAAAAAAAGAAGAATCACCTATACGATGTTCAGGTCTACTCCTGCCACAGTCCTGGGTATTTACTTTCTGAACTAAGCTGTCATGACCTTATAAATCTATCTGCATATGGGAGTTGTGTTAATCAACCATCTCTGAACTCTTCAAACCTCTGTAATACACAACTCTGGCACTCATGGGTGGATCCACAAATAGATGGAAGGACCCAAAAGCTATTACACGTAGCAAAGGCCAACTCTTAACTTATATTGCACGGTAAATCCCCACGCAACACTTTTCCACCTCACATTTCCTGATACAATGCACTGGCTAAGAGCTCGCTAAGAATTAGTAAGTTGGGCTCCTTTTACTGAAGCCATGCCGCAGTGCAGCCAGGAACACGAGTCAGGAGAGCAAGCCAAAAGTCTTGCATTCCAGGTTATTCAGAGTCTTTTTTTCTAATTGAACACCTGCGCAGTGCAAAACACATGGGTGTTTCAGGAGGCAGGATTCAAGTCCTGCACCTCCTGATAGATGCCCAGACCAGCAGAGCACAGTCAGCCTCCCACTTCTCCACTAAGTCATCTGCTCACAGTGGCCGAGCTTGACCAAATTCTTTGTGAGGTTTCTCCTAGATCTGGATGGTCACAAGAGTCACTGGGGAAGGGCAGGAAGAGGGAAAATATCCTCACAAAGGGGAAGAAAGCTTTACCCGTATCTCCACAGTCTTGGTGAGGGCTCCAAAGCTCCAACCTCAATGTTCTCGTGCAAGGGTAGGGAACAGAGCCATCACGTGGCCGCTGCCTGCATGAGAACTGCCACCTCCTCTTCCCCTGTTCATGTCGACTTGTCCTCAGTGGGTGTGGGACATGGGACCTGGGCCACCAGTGTGGGGCTGACACCCAAGCCCTAGGCAACACAGGGCAGGCCAGCCCAGAGCACAATGGCAGGGATGTGGAGAAAGGAGAAATAAGTCAGAGGTCCACAGAGCAGATCCTTCATGCATCACAAGTTTTAATCTACATCCCTACAGCCAGCCTAAACCCTGCCTTAGACAGATGAATCATTTTTCATTTTGGGGACTGGCCATCCCATTTCAGTGGGAGCATGGAGACCCAATAAAAAAAAAAATAAATGACCCACTGCCAGACAGAGTAGCCCAGTTTTCTGAAAGTCTGTGCCATCTTCCCATGTTAAAGAACCATATTATCTTCTTCCGAGATGTTCACAGAATCACAGAATCATTAAGGTTGGAAAAGACCTCATCTCTTTTTGGTTTTAATTTACCATTCTAAATTGAGATACTAGAGCAGGTGGAAGCAACCCAGCTCCAGGCTAATTGGTTCATCATGCACGTTACAATAATTTTCATTCTGGATTTCGATTAGGTCAGTATGGAGACTGCCTTGGTCAGAGTCTGTAATGATCTGCTTATTAACTCTGTTGCAGGGTCCTTGACTGTACTCATGTTATTAGAGATTGCAGCTGCCTTCAGTTCTGTGAACCATGTAGTTTTATTGGACTGTCTAATGTCCTGTGCTGGACTATCTAAGTGCTTGGTTTCTGTCCTATCTGGCGCCAGGATGTTGTTGGTTCCTTTAACATACCTCCAGCCACACTGAAATTGTGTATGTTACTCTACTGGGTCTTACTCCAGTTCCACCGGTATTCATTAGACACTGAGTTACCTACTGCAGCACAATTAAGAAAAGTGTTTTCTTTACTGAACAGATAAGCTATTTATAATTTTTCCATCAAACTCTAGTATGGCAATCTTCTGGTTTTTAAATGGTTTGAAATTTAGGTTCAGAAAACTTTTATTAGGGCTTGACCAAATCCAAAGGGGAATGGTTCACTAGTGATTGGCAGAACCTAGAGATATGGTTGTGACAAGGGGCAATACTCTTTCCTTGTGTTGCAACAACAGATATCTTGCTATTGGGATATTTTAGCAAACCTAGGATCATTTTTGACATTAGGCTTTCCACATCTGAGCACACTGCTAGCACTTACAGTATTTCCTCATCTAAACAGTGTTTCCAGAAAAAGACGTTTTCTTGCTTAACTGACACAGAGATACTTTTTAATGTTTTTATTACAATCAAATTTGATTACTGCAATGCATTTTTCTGCTCATCTTCCTCTTGTTAGTGTTAGTTCCTTTCAGTGGTTCAGCAAAACTTCTGCCACTGCCTAAAACTGCTGACAATAAAAATCCTGTTTTCTATTATATGCATTATTCTCTGCACTGCTTCCCTGTTTGTTGATATGTAATCCTTAAATGGTTTGATTTTTAAGAATGAAACTCTTTACTGGGTACATAGGCAGGATCTTCTGATGTGGGTGAGAATGCCCCAGAGATACTGGGTAACTTCAGGTTGGTGGGAGAAGGGCATGAGAGAGAGAGGGAGGGGTACTTTATCAGCGGGAAAGGGGAGAGAAAGCAAGGTTTGAGGGAAGGTGTGAGTGTGCGTGTGTGGAAAGAGCGAAATGTAGTTTCAATATGTTGACTGGGTGAAAGAGGTTATAATTTCCCCAAGAAAAATGTTTTTGTTAAAGCTAACTGCTTTTCCCTAATGAAAGGCCCCTGAGGGAAGCAGTCCTGAGGTGTGCAATTGCCCTAAGGTTTCTGCGTCAAGATTTCAATTCAAGATCTCTTCGTCTTCTGACATATCCCTGATTTTCTTACTGTTTCCATCCCCATCAGCTCGTCTCTCATTGAGATTCTGGGAGATATTAGTTCTCTTAATGTTTTCAATAAAGGCATCAAAGGCATTTTGATCAGGCGATTGAAGTGATCAGCACTGGCCTATCTCAACTCCAACTGATGGCTGTGGTTAAATTCCCAGCAAACTTATTTGGAATGACACATATGAATGAGCATATATGAAAAGTACCTCCCCTAAGTGTTGCAAGTAAAGTTTTCATTTAACAGAGCACCATGTCTTAAATTAAACTTAGCTTGTGGAAGTTTACCATGTAGCATTCTGGACATCAAACCGCTCAAGCCAGAGACTCACTCTGACCTGTTTAACTGTGACAAGCCCTTGCTCAGCTCCCAGTTTAAATGCAAATATTTCTTCAGTTCATTTGCCCAAATCAGTCTGTGAGCTTCACTACAAATTTTGGTTACCACAGTTCTCACTGACTTCTTCAGATGAACACCCAACCACTCAGCATTTTTGAGCATATTGGGCGTTCATTTTTTTGTAGTGGGCAGGGGTTTTTTCTTGTTTTGTTCAGGGTTTTTTTGAGAAGCAACAGATCAGTGACTGTGTCTTAGTGAGATTCCCATAAAAATAGTAGTAGGCGTCCTTCACTGAACATACAGATTGGAGGTTAAACGGCAATATTCAGACTCATACTGCCAGACCTAAAGTAAATGAAACTGGACATATTTTATGGGAATCTTTGCATAAATGACCATCTCTGTCTCACCTTTTTGCCTGTTGCTGTTACAATAAGCATTTGCTTTATGTGATTTTTTTCCTCCCTGCACCTCTCTCCCTTCCTCTAGCAACCCCGATGTGCCCAGACTCAACGTTATTTCACTCACTGTCGGCTCGTTTCATTTCTCCTTAAGGAAGACTTTTCCCCCAGCCTTTACACATATATTTAAGGGAGGGGGTAGCTTGTGGAAGACACGTGCCTGGTTGCTTTGGTGCTACGGGTTGCCTGAAATTGTATTTTGTCATGAATTTAGAGACAGTGATTCTTCATTTAGGAAACCTGATATACTGAGTTCAGTTGCCTAAACTAATAGTTCGGGAACAAATTATAAAGCATCCCAAGTGCCGTTGTCCTGCT
>NW_010523108.1:38850-42038 GCF_000687285.1 Phaethon lepturus
CTTATATGGCATTTAATTAAATAATGCTCCATTGCACACCATTAAAAAATTACCAGGAAGTCTTTCTTGTAATAAATATCCCCTCCTAAAACTGAAGATAAAACCTAGTCCCTGACCAACATAAAACCCTTCGGTGTATGCCTCTGGCTGTGGTATTCACTGCCTGGTTTAGATACTTACATCTATTTAATATCTTGAGGATCCCTAAAGCACACATCACAGTGGTATCAAAGGATCCATAATTTGCAAAATAAACTTTGTATGTAATAAAACTATATGAATCATGTCATCTGCAACAAATTTACTGGGAATCTGTATTCCAGAGATGTAAAAATATACCTACTTCACCTCACTTCTGTTTTGGTCATTTATTTTTACTTGCAGTTAACTGAGGTTTCATGACTTCATTTTCTCCCTAAGTTTCTGCTTCATCACATCGTGTATGGAAGAGGGAAAACACCAGCTAAAGGTTTTTGCTTAAAGCATTTATAGGTAATTGAGGAGGAGTGAGAGGAGACAATTTATCCAGAAGCATAAGAAACTTCTGCTTCGAGCGTGAATCAGAGGTTTAAATCCCAAAACAGTGACTTTTATAAAGCTCCATGTTTAAAACAATCCAGATAATTAAACTGCCTTAAATGTGCATGCTTTTGGAGTTAAAGGAGAAAGTACAAGAGGTCATAGCCTACTAATTACCTATAAACTCTGATCAAAAGGTATCAGCAAAGTGCACCTACACAAAGAAAAAGAGGGAGTAACAACATGCATCACAAGTACACCGATGATAATTCCTTGACCAATTTTTCTAACACCTGTAAAATTCTCACTAGCTTATCTTATTTCTCATGCTCGGTTGTTTAAAAAAGTTTAAATGTAAGCTCTACTGATTGCACTGATAGTTATCACAAATTTCCATGGGATAATCACAGAATAAAGCACTGTGTAAATGGACTGTAATTGTAAATTGTCGGTAATAACGTAATGCTGGCATTGGTTAATTATGGGCTATATTTGATCCATATGTAACACTCTAGTTGCTTCAATTTGAGTCTGTAATAGCCCAGACTGATTTTAGATGTGAAAAATTTCTATTCCAGCAACAATAAATCATGAGGGATATTGGAATTTATTCTTTTAAAGCTTACAACAGGCCAAGTATTTCAACTTTACATATAGTTAGAAATCAAGGGATAGGTCTTTTTTGGGGGCAAAGGGTGTTTGTTGCTTTGTATATTATAGATGCAACTTCCCTTGGTTGATGCAATGTGTGCTGCAGAGAAAAGTACTTTCATAGTTTTGTGTGGGTTTATTTTACTTAAGGAAAGCAGAAGACAGCTCCCTAGCTGTCCCAGAGCAAGCCGCAGGGGCTCCCACTCGCAGACCCATCCGGTCGAGTACAACAAGGTGTGCAGCAGGACTGAGTGTAAATGAAAAACCGTGCTGCGCTGCCAAGCATTCTGCAGGTTAAGCTCTTTGCAACAAGTAAAACTACCTTTCTAGGCAGCAGAAGACATTGACCTTTAAAAAAAAAAAAGTTACAGCCCAAGCGGTCAGTATGATCTAAAAGGTCAGATAAACTTCTAAATTTTACAAAGTAAAATCCTGATTCAGTTGAAGGCAATTGGAAAAAATGACTAGGAAAAATAATCAGATCTACAGCTTCCTTAACACAACAATGTGTTTGAGCCCTTTGTTTTCTTTAAACAAATATCTGATTTATCATTACTATTAACGAGTGCCTTCCCTCTTTCCTTGCATGCCAAGGTATCATTACCCAGAGTCTTATTTTCTCAGATTTGTTGGAAAAGCTTTGGCAACTTTACCGGCTGTTTCCTGGAGCAAGGGCCATAAGAAGTCCTGCCACACCACCCCTCCAGTCCAGATGAAGGTTATTTCCCTCCCCACTGGGCATGTAGATCACTGGGTCCAAGGCCTTAAAAACTGTCACATTAGTTACTTTTGTTCAATTTTCAGAATCTGACGCTATTTCCTGAGGTCAGAATTGACACTGGCTGAAGCTGGGATCAGTAGAATACTTTCTATCCCAGAGGGAAGCCCTCGAGCCTTTAAATAAATCATTACAAAATCACTGTAGAGCCAAAAGTAGCCAAAAGAATATCACAGAGCAGAGTAGGAGTCATGCGTGCTGTCAGCTGCGGTGGGACAGGGTGAAGTTGGGCATGCGGGTAGAAACACCATCGCATTTGTCCCTCCATGTTTCACCAAGGTGAGGGTGGTGGAGGTTACCAGACAGGAATACAAGGCAATTAGCAAACCGACAAAAGGTATTTTCAGTATTTTGCTGCAAAATGTAATGACACCTGTGCAATAAGAGCTGTCACATGATGTTTTACATCATGTCACGATGATGTCACAAAACATACTGTAGTCTTTCAGATGATGTGCTCCATCCTCTTACACCGCTAGGTCACAGATGATTTAAACAACTGCTGTTCGTTTTGAATTAGCGTAACTGTTTGCAAAGACACATGAAAATAAAAACAAGAGTGTAGTAAGAATAACGTTAGTCATGGCCATATTATGGCTATCAAAAAAAATTACCAAAAGTGATACATGACACCTGAGTAGCGACTTCAGGAGAAGTTACAGGATAGCATTTGAGTTGTGGCAGGCTATCAAGAAACGCCTGGCAGGCATGTTATCATTTTAAGGAGTCAAAGAGGCAAAACTTCAAAGGTATAACACAGCAAATAAAACACAGGTGCTCTACAAGAGCCACTGAAAGGCGAGTGATGCTGAGCACACCTCACTGCCAGACAGCTGGAGCAATACCAAGCATGTTGCTGTCGTTCCCAGAAGTGCTCTCCTTGGAAAAGAATACCTCCAGGAACATATATTAAAGGATGGGAAATGCTAATTTGCTGGCACAATTTCTCTCAAGAAATCTCCTGCCAGTGGGGAAAAACAAACAAACATGATCACAGAAATGTATGTGTTCCTTTTCATTTAAACCCCAAATACAGTTTGTTTAGTTTTTGTTTATTTTAAGGATGAAAAGTGGCATTCCAGGTTTCTCAAAGTTATCACTTATATGAGCCACCCTGCACACATGAAAGTATTTCATGTTGTCATTGTCTTCCTTGGTGTATATTTGAGAAGTTTGTAAAACAAATTGCAACTGGTCTGCAAAACGTACAGAAAATATCTTTTTCGTCTTTCTTCTTCCT
>NW_010523108.1:42069-65484 GCF_000687285.1 Phaethon lepturus
ATAGCTAAGACTAATAATAATCTGGTTTCATTTGCAAAACGTATATCCTTAGGCTGATCATATGATTCATAGTGATTGCAAAATAGAGATAAGAAAAAGAAGTATTTTAGTTGCCTGGGTTATGAAAAGAAAAAAAAAAATCAAGAAGTTACTTAACATCTGCAGCCAGAATTAAATATCTTAGGTACACAAAGTACCGGGGAGAACACAACCGCTCCTTAATTTGCCTGAACCTTGCTGCCAAAAATTTGAGTTGAGTTTGTCATTGGAACATTTACAGTGGCACTGAACAAGGGGGAAATTTCTCGCAGGACTCATGCGGAGAAGGTGGCTGGTGAACCGCAGTCGCCGGGTTTGGGGACCGAACGGCACACGTTTGGCCTGGTCTTCAGTCCAAAAGAGATGTTCACGCTCTTTATAACAAGGAGGTTGGAAAATAATTCTTTGTGACAGAAAGAGAATTACATCAGAAAAAACCCAAATTCAGTTAAGCCTCTGCGTTACAGGTGCTCCCCCCGAAGGAAACAGTGACTTTCTGCCGGGCATCGCTGATGAAGAGCACTAAGGCGCAAGCAGGTCAGCGAGGCAAGGGCAGCCCCCCGCACCCATCCCAACCCGCACCCAGGCAAAGCCCCTGCGCTGCCCGGCATGCCTCGAGCAGCCCCCAGAAACAAAAAAATAAACGCAAAATCTTTTCCTAGAAGACCATACTTCAAAATCTCCCGTTCACATTTTCCCACCACAGTTTTACTAACGTTAAATAAACCCAACAATAACGTTGCTCCCAACTCTGCGCTCAGTCTGCGTCACTCGCTGTCGTCTTGCTGCTGTGATGTGAAGACGGTGGTTTCGAATGAGGCCCTTGCTCTTTACTTTGGTATTTTTGGATTTTTTTTCCAGCAGCTGGCCATGCAATGATCAGCAGCAAGCCCAAAAAGTCAAATTGTCCTGTCTGCTTTCACTGGCAAATGATTTAGTTCTGCTGGCCTTCTAAAAACCAGATGTGTAGGAAGGTGAACGTTTTCATTTCAGGTACTATAGACAGTACCTCCGATTACTACAAAGTTAAACAACAAACTAAGCTGACAAAACTATTAAGTGTCTCTTTCGAGGTGAAAAATGGATTTCACAATTAAGAATCAATTTGATGCAATCGTACACCTCAATAAAGCAAAAATCCTTTATTTTCTAATAATTATTCATGGAGCATCTCCTGCATTGACCACACACTTAATGCTGTCCACTATGCTTAATCATTCATTCAACGAAAATTTCTCTCACCAACAAGGACCAGTGTCAGTTTTAATGACAAGAGTCTTGTTTCTGCAGAGTTTGCTGTCTGGCTTTGGAACTGCCGATGATTTAGTAATAGCAAAGTCAAGGTTACAGATCCCAGGATGCCCCAATTTTAACTAATTACCTGATGTTAAGGTGTTAGTAGGCACAGTCTTTTCAACTGCGTTTAACAAGTCAAAAGCATTTTATTTTAGGTATCACAGAGGGAGAAAAACGAGTAAAAAGTTTCGGCTTGTAGCCCTGGCATCAGCTGCAGTCAGCGGGGCTGTCCAGGACAGCACAGATTTCATCATCACCCTTTGCTTGTGGTGCCTGTTTGGGTTTTTTTTTTTTAAAAAAAAAAAGGAAATGGAAAGGGAAATAAAAAGCTTTCCCATGCTATCTTGGAGGCAAAGAAAGGAGAACTGGCCTGAAATGGTGCATCCCAGGGGCAAATACTGCTCCTGTGCTCGGCTGCAGGCTGCTCTGCTGAACACACCAGCAAGAGCTCCAGGTGCAGGGCAGAGGACCAGAGCTGCCCGGCTGTTAAATAAGTGCCTCCTCGTACCTTTTGCTGCAACTACATCCACCACGCTTTCACTAAGCGGCTTGCTGTCAACCAGCTTGCCCTTCCCTTCGAAAGGGTAACGGAATAACCAGAGCCTGAGGGCCACCGGCTGCACCGGAGCACCGTACCTTCCCCGTCAAGTAAAAGCAATTTTGGGGCAGCACCTCACGTCCTGCCTGTACATCCCAAACATACAAAGAGGCGTCACCACAGGCCATATAGCTGATAATTCCGGCAGTAGAGGTTTATATAATGCTCCAGAATATCTGCTAGAGTAAATAAGTACCTCTAATACAACTGCACTGTAGGACCATTTGGAGATGAGAGGGGTTATAATGCATCTACAAAATCAATTTTTGTATCTTGATTTAAAAATCTAGCCCAAAGCATTTTTTGTTAACTGAAATTTTTGTTTTTCTTTATTGAGTCTCTCCAACAACACTGGAAAAAACCCTTGAAATCTACTTGTGTAAACCTGCCTTTTGTGTTTGTGTCTGCAAAAGAGAAGTTAGCACTGAATGTTGCCCTTGCCTGTGAACTGCACTTCTGGGGAGAAAATTTGGTCCCTTCCATTTGAGAAATGAAATTTGTTAAGTGCCTGGGCCACAAGGCAGCAATAAGACTGTTGGTAATTTGAAAGACCAAATTAAAAACAACAAAAAAAGCAAACAGCTGAGACATTGAGTCTAAAAATTATCAACAACACATGCATAGTAAAATGTTTTTACAAATTCTCCAAAGGATTTTTAATTATTACAGATTGTATTAATTAGGTAATTATGCAATAGATTGTTTTGGAACCATTCCCATCTATTATGTATGCAATATTACATATATGTGTTTCTTAAAAACCGTCCAGCCTTGTAAACCACCGCTCCAGTCCGATAGTCAGAGGTTGCAAGGGTGCAATAAAGCACAATTTTTGCCATGCTATACACCTTCTTGGAAAGAGAATAACAAGTGTGCTAAAGGAACAGTGGCACAAACATTATTTTAAATCTACAAAATATTAGCTTTATTTAAGCAATAACGAGCAATGTACAGGGCATCTCGGGAGGATTAATGACCGTCTGGGAGGAGGTGATGGCTCAAAGAGTAGCTCAGGGCCATTAACCCCAACTCGTCGTTAAAGGGTGCTTATAACCGGTTTTGTACCTTTGTAACACTGCACAGATAAGAAGAGGTCCTGGGCAGTTAAACATTCATCTAGTTGTTTCAAACAACGATGTATACTTATTACCACACTTCGGACTAGGCTCCCTGGGCTGGGCCCAGGAAAAGGTTCAGGGAGGGTAAAAAGAGAATTTGGCAACACTTCTTCCTCCCCCGCCCCTTCCGCTTTGTCATTTCTAGTTCAGATCAAAATAAAAAAAAAAAAAACAAACCACCAAAAAACTCTTATAAAAACCTTGAGACTACCCCACATAGTCATAGGGTTTTTAACAGGCTTCTGCAGCTTTTAACTAGCCTGGAAAAGACAAAAGTGTGCTCAGAAAGGCCTCCTCCTCTTCTTGCCCTTGCGAAAGCCACGCGGGCAAGCGTTACCACTTGTTTTAGTGAAGCTCTGACACAAAGCCTTCCCACACTGGGAAAGGAAGGGGATGAACGGGCACCAACGCTAGCGTAAAGGTCTTTCCCTTCCCCGGTGATGAGCCGCCGTCGCAAAGTTCGTACAAAAATCATAGCATGACTTCTCAGCCCTCGCCGTGGTAGGCTGAAGGAGCTGAAAACATTTGTATCTGCTCCATTCCCTTTCTCTACTTCGGTCCTCATCTGAGCTCGTTTTTCTAGACCACACCACAGTTCAGAAAGTTGGTCTTTACCAGGTAAAAGAAACCCAGGAGAAAACAAACAAAAAACCAACAAAAACACAACTGGAGCAAAATATTTTGGCGGGGAGGGGGTGGAAATTAGTAATATTCACCAGGAAATGACTATTTCTCTACTCCTTTCCACGTCCTAGCCCCCACGAAGCAGGTACGCTGGGACAGCTAGCTGTTTGCAGCATCTACGGGCCGGAGGGTAGAAGGTAGCCGTCACATGTCTCTCCACTAAATATAAAAGCGGTTTGCGACTGACTTTAATCAACAGCGATTAAGAACAAGAGGAGACTGCGGCCGTGCCCCGCGGGCAGCATGCCTGGGAGAGGCCTTCAGGGAGCCCGGTTCTGCTGGTGGGAAGGCGGTGGCCAGGAGGGCTGCAGAGGGCCTTGAAACCCCGCAGGGAGGGTCGGATGAATACCGAAACCTAATAGGAACTGAAAGAACTAACTGAGCCTGGAGAAGAGAGCTGGAGGGGTTTGTATGACATTTCGGGGGGCAAGGATGGGGAATAAAAAAATTAAAAAGAAGACAGAGAAATAAGCTACTTTTGGAACATCTTGTAGACTTCATTAAAAAAAAAAAAAGTGAGGTTGAAGACAGCCCACAAGTTACACTAGTCCTGTAAAATCCCAGTCCTCACCAGAATGCTCTTCTCTAACCCAGCCATCAGGTGACATGTCTTCACAACCTTAGTGCTTCTATCCAAGAGTGCTTATTGATCTCAGAGCAGTTGTCTTTAACCCCATTAACGCTGCCTGAACTCGCATTCATTCCCTCTGCCACCCAAACTTGATACCCCCTTGGACCGAGGAACCATGTTAACCACGTGTACAATATCAGTTCATGCCTCCAATACTGCAACTTGCTTGCCAAGTTTTCAAATGCATTAAATCCTCAAATACATAAAATAGGGAGGAAAAAAACAACTGTACGCCCTCACCTTAGATTTCTAGCCAGCACTTTATAGTTTCACTCATTTTCTGTTACATTGTTCATGAAAGTGGAATTCTGGTCTCTCCGCCCCCCGCCTCCTTTTTGGCACGTTTAAACATTTAAATTGTTCCTCCAGTAGCCCACTAAATGATTTTGTTCTACTTCACCCACATTGCTTCATTTCTTGTATCACTGCTTGTCCTTTGATTACAATTGCAAATGGAAAAATGTTTGAAAGTTGGTTTTGTTCTGAGAGCAGCTAGAAGCAAAGTGAATTAGTAGATTAGCCTATTTGGCAAGTGACACCCAAGCTCAGAGGGTACTGTAATAAATTTAACGTTCACATACTAAAGCTCCAAGTCCGTATTGCACAATCATCACCTATTACAGTGTCTAATTTAAAGATAGTTGCGGCCTTTGCCCAAAATTTGCAACACCTAAATAAACGGGGCTATTCTAGTTAATCAAAACATTTTCTCAGCCCAGCTCTCATGAAACAAATTGGCTGTTACCCTCTTGCAGGAATAGGGGATACAGTTGAAATCAAAGCAGGGAGAAGAGGCACGGAGGCTATTTTGTCTACATGTCATGTTTTGAAAGTGCTTTTAAGCATCTTCAGAGCCAGTAGCAGCATTCCCATTGCCCACAGCAGAGCTAACATGGTGTTGGAGGCTTCCCTCCCTCGTCAACCCCCCTTTTCTCTCAACTACCTTGAAGTTCAGATTAAATGACAGTCCCAGAATAGGTTTCTTTTTCTGCTGCTAGTAACACAGATTCCCTAAAGTGTTTCGACAGTCTACAGCATGTACTCGTGGGTAACCCGAGCCAGAAGCCTGATGACAACTCGCTGGCACTGACGCGCAGACCGATGGTCCATCTGGAGCACCGGGCAGATGAGCCCTCGGCGGGGACACGAAGTGGTGAGCTGCCCGCCTCAAACCGAGCTGTGACATCCCGCACAGGTAGCCGGCAGCAGGTCTTGTGCCTACCAACAAATGCCGATCCTCAACGCCTATTAGAGGGGGGAAGTGATAAGTTAACACATCTTCTTCCCAACCAGATGGGTTCGAGCTCTGCAAAACAAACACGGACCATACGCAGGCACTTGGCAGAGCTTGCGGCGTGACACCGTTTTATACGTGACATCATTATTATCCTTACTGCACACAATGCATCTGGAGCCCTTTCAAGATGCGATACTCGTGTTACCTACCCCTTGCATACCATGCCCAAAGGAAAGATGGTTTTGACCTCAGCAACAGCCACTGCCTTCTGCAGAAGTGATGGGCAGCTGATTACAACCGTAGCCCCAGGATGAGGCATCAGCGCAGCATGGGAGGTTCAGCTCTGCTCAGGAGCAAGCCCTGTTCTTTTCCTTTCATGGAGCAGCAGCTTCTGGGCCTGAAAAACTCAAGGGAAGCAAGGAGCTTCCCCACCATACACAGAATGAAGTTGGGGGTAATCAGCTGGTCACCAGCACCTTGTTTCTCCACAAGTCATCAGTGCCTCCAAGCTCACACAAAGCTGGAGTGGAGCTGGTGCCTCCATTACAGGCCTACACCCACTGCCAGACACACCACCTTGTTGCAGGAGCAACACATCTGTCATCTCTAACCTCTATGTAAAGTAACAGCTCCTGCCAAGTTCCTACAAACTTTTGAAGGGCATCCATTTGCCTAGAACTGTTGACACAGTATTTTAAGAAAGCATGGTTGCTCTTGTAGCATGTTTTATCAGTAGACCAAAACATTTTAGGATTGAAGATACAAGTACAACTTCTTCAATCCAGCATGGGAAGAAACATACCCGGAAGACGACGATATGCTCTTGATCAACTTCAAGGGCAATATCAGAAGTAGGAGCACCACAGACACAAGACATGTCATTCCAGACACAACAGGGAGCATTTTACTACCTTTAGGTAGACTTTGCTACCCTCCAGAAAGCAAGGTAAAAAAATAACATGGTTCCTCCAGTCTCAGATATCGCATGTGTGTCTGTAGAAGTGCAAACACCGTACGAGAAACACACGGCACAGTTAGACCAAAATTGTAGACAGTAGTGGTGTCTTCACACTGCTTCCCTTCTCTAGAGCTCTTACTTTAAGCTTAGACCCCATTTCTGTGTGAGCTTCAAACATCTCCACTGAAAGATAGGTTAAAGCGGGAGAAAATAAATACCAGCCTTCCAACCATCGCATGGACATTTTAGAGCTATAATCCACCGATATGTACACACAACAGGATATGAAAAGGTATCAAGTATTTGGGGATAATCAGCAGTGGAGTCGATAATTTATTACCAGGCAGCTTAACCCCACATGAAATATATATGCTGCATAAGTACCTGAGGGTGCTCACAACCCTCAAGAACTGTTACAAGCACCCATAAGTGAGAAGTACGGGAGGGGTTCCTGTGCCTTTAGTATGTGCAGTGACTGTTTCCTAAGAGGTCCAAGAGTGACATCCGATTTAGGAGCAATTTGAGGGTGCAAACACGTGAATGTTAAGGACCAGCAGCAACAAAAAAAAAGTGGTTCTCCTTTTACCTACCCACTGAGAGCAGGTGCATTTTAGCAGAAAAGTCACGTGTAAAAAAGAGTTTCTGTAACATTCATGTCTCTCTCCAATACCTTAATATTTTTCGGTAATAAATAACTGTAAATGGTACATGCACCATTTACAAACCTTCGGAATCATAAAAAGGAAGAATAAAGTTAACCTAGTATGGCTAATTAAAATTAGTTTGTTGGGAGTTTAATCAATTAGCACAGAGTTTTCAAGGCAATATTTCTGCTATTCACGCTCGGTGGAAGCACTTTCAGGCAGCCCTTTATTGCAACATCTATGTTCAGATGACCTTTACTTCATAAAGCACTGAGCTAAACATTTTATACACAGGGCAAAATCTGTTTATTGAAGGATGCCAGGGGACTGTCTTTAGGAATGTGATTTGGCCTCACTTGGGTAATTTACCAAAGACAGAAGAAAGTTGCAAACCTATTTGTAGCCTTCATTTGAAAGACATGCCATTTCTTTGTAATACTGTCTCATCTCAAGATTTGCACTGCGGTTCTGCAAATAAACCTCCTCCCAGACAGATGCTATAGTGATTGTCCTGGTAAACCAAAAAAACACAAAACACAGGACAAACAAACAAACAAACTTCCTTCCACACAGCAGATGCTTTCTCAATTACTTAATTTGACTTTTGTGTGATTCAGACATGATTTCAGGGAATAATATTTTCCAGACAGAATTTATTTATTAAGCAGTTTGTGGTCAGGCATCAATTAACCAAAATAGGCAGCACGTCTTCGGGAGGCATTGTTTTCCCCATTCAGAGCGCAGCAGCGATAAGGGCGTTAACATCGCCACCAGGTCCCCGATTCGGAGGTCGGTACCCTCCGCGAGGACCCGCCCCGGCGCTTGCGAAAGACGGGCTGTTGAAATAGCACCTGACACTTCACCCTGAACTCCCCTCGCGTTTGCTGATTCACTGCCCGCACGGAGGAAAAAGCACATTTACAGCTAACAACAGTACCCTGCCTGGGCGAGGGATGTAAAACAGATTTCTGGGCTCGCTGTGGAAATCCCAGGTTTTTTGTGGTTTTTTTTTTTTTTTTTGCTTATTTGCAGTCCAATTATTAACTTGGCTTTTCTGCAGTGAATGGGATGAGCAAATCCAACAGGGTATTTGACTCAAAAAGGAAGACGCATTTAAACACGCAGATAAATACTGTGAGCTCATCTTTTTGTGTTGCTATTCCTTCGCTCGGTTTTCCAGTCAGGCTTCTGTGGGCATTTTGGCTCCTTGCGCAGCACAGCCACCAAAGCCTGAGCCCAGAGAAAGTTCTGCTATACGAGATCGAGGAATAGCTCGTGAAACGGGGAAAGAGCTTCGGCCACACCAGGGTACAGCCCTGATCTCAGAAGCTGACGAAGGTCAGGCTGTGCTGTGCCCAAGCAACAGGCTTTTGAGGAAAAGCCTTTTGGCCGGGCACGGCGCGCGGGCTGGCGGGGCTCCCCGGGCACGGCGCACGGGTGCCCTGGCAGGGTGCTGGCTGGCCGGTGACATCTTTTGGCAGAGCTGTAAAGTTGCCGCTGGGCGTCGCGATGCCTAAAAACCCCATGGTGCGTTTTTCCCTGATCCCACGGGGACGCGGATTTGCCCCAGAGTCAGAACACGAGGTCATGTTCTTTTCCTGGCAATTGCTTTTTCTAAGCTAAGGTGAAGAGGGAACCACAGCTAAATGGAAAAAAAATAAATGTGTGAGATCCCCAGTTCTTGTCTCCAAGTTACACATAGGGCTGGATTTCCTTTCAGAAAACCAGGATCAAGTTTAACTCCCTTCATAATCTTTCCTATGTTAAACTATTACTGGGTGTTGAAGCTGATTTTAATCTTTAAATGAATACCAAAAAAGTAGGTGTTTTGGTGGCAAACAAACATGTTCAGAAATAAGTTATCCGGTCTGTGAAGTTGTCCAAAATTAATTGGGGAAAAAACTAGCAAATATAAAATTTTGCTTACACACTATAAAGAGTCCATCCAGGACACTCACTGTTTTTACTGTCAATATGCGATTTAATCCCCTCCCCTTCACTTTCACTACAGTTTCATGATTATTATTTTTTAATGAAATACTTAGTACATACTCAGATATGAGAGAAATATCAAGCTCTTTTTTTTTTCCTAGTTAGTTATGACAGCCTTGTATAAGTTCTTGAAGAAAGAACACTACATAGATAATTTCTAGAGGTAAGATGAGTTTCTACTGAAATACAAGTGCCCTCCAAACCATATTGGATTTATTTTGCTCTTTGACAAAGAGGTGTTCAACCCAATTGTGGTTGATCTGAGCTGCTTAAATTACTTGCAATGCACACTTTCTGCAAATTCTGCATCTTCTCTTAAAAATTTCTTGCTTATGAAACACTCAGAAATTCAGATGTAACTATAGTTGCCTCATGATCAAGAACAACATAGTCACATTTTCCAACTCCTATAAACTGTACATTCCCATAATTTTTCACCTAATATATACAAATTCAGGAATGGAAAGCTATATGAAATGTTAGTAAAAGGCTACCTGTATTAAAAAAATTATATCTCAAAATAGAGTAAAATTCTCTGTGTGAACAAAACTCCTGGAAAAAAAAGTGGAACCTTTTTTAATGCAATTAATAATTTCTTGACAGTTCCTTTAAATTTAAAGGCTTGCATGTGACCAAATGTGTATTAATGTTTGCCTATAATGATAAATATACCTATTCTTCAAGTCATGAAAGTGAAAGCACCAACAATATTCTGGAAAAGAGTCTTAAAAAAAAAAGCAGCTGTGATTATTCCTAGAAAGTAAACCAGACTTTTATAAATTCTCAGCTAAATGTTGCCAAACCAAATTGTATCAGTTTCTCTCATCCAAACTTGTCATTTGCCTTCCTTTCCTCATGAAATTAGGAGCGTTTATTCAGAATTACATTGAAAAAGGCAAGGGCTAGGAAGAGAAAAACTCCTTCTATTTATTAAATAAGCATCAGATAGGAGAGGTTCCCAGAGTCCACTGTGAGATAAAAATCATTAAGTTATGTTTCATGTAAAGTCCTGTCTGGCCTTTGAAGTTTTAGATTGGTGGGAAAGGACAAAAGCATGCCTGCAGCTTTTCCATGAGCTGTGAGAGATGGCTTATTTTTGGGAGACTAAGAAACTTACATTTTTTAAAAATGACCCAAGTTATATGCATATATACGTGTGTGTACATATATGTATGTATAAAGTATCATGAGTTATTTTGGTGATTTTGGACCAGCATCACAAATAAAATTTAAATGCGTGAAAGTCAATATTTTCCTTTTTTCCTTCTCAGCCTTTCCCATCAATTACAGTATAATAATGAGGAATTTCAGGGGTTGTTATTACAACTCTACAACTTCAATTACCTTCATTCCAAAGACATTTTAAGGCCAAAAAGAATAAAATAAAAAGAAGAAATTTCTTACAAGGTTCTGAAGTTGGTCCCTGTCCTGGAGCAGGTCCTCATACTCCTGGCCCCATGGAAGTTAATCCTCCCTGCTGCCAAGGGTCCAGTTTTTTTAATCCAATGAGAACCAAAAATACTTAGGATTGAGACACGCAAACGGAAATTCAGCTCCAGATGAAGGCACTGATACTTTGTTGTCTGCCTGTTCCCTGGGTACATACTTGTCCACCATGGCCAAAGAAGAACAAGTCAATGGAGTTCATACAGTGCAAAAAGCAATTCAGAAGGCCAAATGCAAGTATCTGGTTTAGGTCAATCTGAAATTCTCTCTCACCTCCATTTATTATATTGGCTAGATCTCACTGTTATAGAAGGATCTTACACATGTATCCTGGTCTGAAGCAGAAATCCAGCTACTAGTTTGCTAGAAAATGCCAACTACAACACTTAAATTTAGGGTTAAAAAAAGAACCCAACACTTTATAAATTTAGAGGATGCAGGTTTTTAGTTGTAAAGCAAGTACAAGAAATATTGCATTTAAATTGTTTCAGTATTATCTTAAATCAACACTCCTAACTATGTAAGGGTTACTGATTTCCTTCCCACAGCTTGTTGTGGACTGAAAGCTGCTTGCATTAATTTCCATAACTCTTCAATAAGACCCTGAGAGCTGCATTTTCTAAACTGACTCAGACTCTTAACTACATACGTAAGAACCAAAGTAAGGGTAAGACAGTTTTAAAGTGTACTGAGCACCTGCCACAAACTGTGACGATGTCTGCTATGTGTGGGTATTTCAATAGGCAGGTCCCGTCTGGTCTTCCAGGTTTCTCATGACTCATACCAGTATCTCTCTTCCAGAGGAAAAGGTCTTCGGGTCCATGAGCGGAAGGGAGCTTGCATCATCTCTATTTCACAGAAGATGTCAGACCGCAAGTTTAATAGTTGCTTATCAAAGGTTTATTTAAGGTGCTCCCCATATTCCTGCCCTTCACTGTTTGGAGATGCTCACAGTCTGTCCCCTGCTCCTCAGCTTTAAGTTGCTGTATTTTCACCTAGCTTTGTACTTTCCAGCTCATTATGTTTTCAGACCTGTTTTCTGTCTCGAGGAATTTGAGACATCTGAACCCCTTGGGAAATACATCCTTCATGTTTGAAACTTTCCAGGTGTTAATTTTATCTGAGATAATAAAAACTGGCTTTCAGATGAGAAAATATAGAAGATTATCTAGACTTTTGTCCATTCTTTAACATATGTAACTATATTAACCAAGGATTACTTTTATCCATTGAGTTCTAAAGAGTTAAACTCGAGTAACTGAAAACTGCAAATCAAGCTCTTCCACCTCTTCTCTCCTCCTTCAGCACCAATTTTAGTATGATAAAGTGAACAAAGGCCTAATTTTCCAAAGTGTTAAATAGAAACTGCAGTGACATTTAAGAATATTTTAGTTACCACTTTGACATCTACTAAATAAGTAGTGAGATTTGCAGACGTGCATAGAGCAATAAGAGCAGCAGAAGGCTGAGAACATTTGGAAAGCTATCCCCCAAATTCTTAAAAATTAGCAGGACTAATTATAAGCAACTTCACTAAGCCTGACGCTGAAACATTTCGGTTGACATCAGGGGTGAGCAAGGATTTGGAATTTCTCAAGAGCACCCAAAAAATTAACTGCTTATCCACTAATTCTAGCTCCTAAGCCATTTTTCAACTCATGCAGTTAGGAGTCTGGCTTTCTATGGTGGTTACAGACCAGCACCATGGTGCTCAAGATCACCGTCCCTTCACTGATTAAAAAGGTTTTACGTGAAAGCTACTCCTCTGCTTCAACGTGGTTCTGTCCAAAACGTGGCCGAAGCGGACAGCAGCAAGCAGCTACTTACAGAGAGTCAATGAGACTTTGCTGCTGTGGGTACTTGCACAATTTTGAGAAGCGTAAGCATTATCCAGAGAATCTGCGCCGTCTTGTATTTGCCACAATTATACTGGGGTCGTACCATCTTTGTACATGTGCATTTCCATGACCACAGTAATCCATTTAACATGCACCAGATACATGCCGAAAAGCTGATTCCCTGCCATTTTCCTTGCTTATTTCTTTTCCTACTTTATTTTTATGTTTAAAAGCTTGCCACTTTAGTCCAATTTATGAAGAAATCTACCTGAAAGAAAGTGCTCAAATTTATTGCTCAGCTTTATTGATTGTGTATCTGAAAACCTACAACCTTCAGTAACTGGAGATTAGATGAATGAACTGACCCCAAAAAAAACAAAACTCAAGGATGAATAAATGGCAACGCACTCGCAATTCACCACATCAGGCTGACCTGCACATCCTGAGGGAGAATCAGTTTGTTAAGAATGAGTACAGCGTGTTTGGGAAACGGTGCACTGTCAATATAATCTTTACAATTACAGTCATATGATCAGTACATCTGGAAAATAACAGTCAAGTGATTAGTCTGAACTTTGTCTGGATCAGGCAATTTTTACACGGCTCTGTCAAATGTCAGACCTCCTTCTCCCTCACCAATTTCAGAAATGTTGCACCATGATTTCAAGCAGTGAATCATCCCTCCCTGTGCCAACCATCTGTTTCGTCTGCCCCCTCAGTGTCTGAAATTAGATGACGGAGGGCAGGGCAGGCTTTCGAGAGTGGCCATTAATGTTAGTGGAGGAGGGGCTCTGGCGACAGTTTTTCCATCTGAAATCATGGACTGTTAAAACTGGCAAGAACTAGAGAGGAGTGAGTAGAAAAATAATGCGAGGAAGAAGAATTAATAAAGGAACAGGGAGGAAAAAAAAAATAGAAGAGAGCAAGGGATTGGAGAAAGGAAACGGGGGAAAAAAAATGTAGAGGGAATGTGATGACAAGATGGAAGAAAAGAAAGAGATATTAAAAAAGAAGAAAGTAGAAAAAACCCACAAATGACCCTGAAGCTTTTCTGTTGGGTTGTTTGTTTGTTCTTTTAAGTGATGAGCAGTGATTAAAAAAAATAAAAAGAAGGTCTTGCAGTGCCCGCTAAAAATTCAGCAGTCCTGGTAGAGGTAACAGGAGGACCAGAGGAAAAAATTATGAGCAACATAAAAGGAGTAAGACGACTCCCAAGAGCTACACTTCACCGCCAGGACTGGCTCCTTCCAGAAGGGAATCTGCAAGAGAGCAGGGATTAAAAAGAATACTGGACCCTGCGAAGGTCATGCGTACACAGACACGCTGGGTGTTATTTAGCAGTAGCTGTGACAGATTAGGAAAGAGGTCCCGGTACTAAAGCAGTCAGGTAAAGTGGCCATTTCCTTCTGTAGACCCAAAATTTCACCTTTACATGGAATTTGCTGAAGAAATACTGGGATTCCTTAAGAGTCAAGTCTCAGAAAGCTGTATAGAAGTCAAAATGATTTCTTGGATGATAAACAACAGAGATGTGGTGGAGAAAGGTGTGTGATCTTCCACTTAATGCACGCTTCAAGGACTCTTGCAGACACTTCATTTCACCAGTCATGGCCTACAAATTTGATTTGACTCCGACACGTCAAAAGAACCCAAAAAAGAACCCTTACAGCAATGGCTCTAGATTTCCTTTCGATAATCTGTTCCCCAACTCCAGGAATATTTGGGTAGAGAGAGAAGATGATGGCGTTATGGCCATGTCCCCAACCTTTTTATATAATATGATGTCAAATTTAAGAAAAAAAAAAATCAATATTTTGGAAATAATTATGCAAAAGAGAAACAAGGTACAAAACAAACATACAAACTCCATCTTTGCTGTCTGGTTTTTTAACTCAGATCAAATCTTGTCATAGGTCACCCCATGTGTATTATAATACTTAGCACGACATTAAGGCGTTAACTACACCAACTATCTCGTCTATCTTTCATCAGTGGAAGCATTGTAATGGCCCTCAGCATAAAGAGAGGGTTATGAATTGTGTACAAACGGAGTTAGAGCAACGAATTGGTCCTCTGCTTCAGTAATGAAAGAACAATGTTGTTGAGTTTGTGCTTCTTGATAGTAATCAAAAATACAACATGAATATTAGTTAATAAAAGTAAAAACCTTTCTCTGTTTCAGAAAACTAGTTTTCTGAAGTAGACTAGTTGGGAAATCCTACTTGTCACTATCCAGAAATAACTGATTAACTGCTGTAAATCTCAATTATACCGACTGCTTGATCGGTCGTTAGACAGGTTATTTGACATGCACTTAAGACGTGATTGAAGTTATTATTATAAGGAAGCAGTCGCTGAATTGTGTTGCTTGACTAGCATAGGAGTATGGTTTTGCTGAATTTGGCCAAATATAAATAAGTCACTGACTTCATACAGAAGTCAGAGTTTAGTATCACACACAGGTCAGTGACTTTTCTGTAATATTGCTGCTACAATAGTTTATTTAAAGTAATATATCTTTTTATTTGCATTTAGTCTTAGAGTACAAATATAACGTCTGTTCGCAGATTATTTATTCCTAAGAGTAGCTTCTGGTAAACAGCTCCAATTCTGAAAAAAAATCCAAAATACTGTATTTTACATGATAGAAGTTAAAGGCTTTCAAACGGTAATGGACCAAATTTTTAAACAATTATCAAGTTGTGCTGTGATTTTGCATCCGTGATTTTGCACCTGCAGTCAAGCACAAAATTGTGGGCACAGTCAATTGTAAGAGCATCTAGCTGTTTGATTGTACCAGCAAATTAAATAGTAACTGTTGATGCCTGGCTGCTATCTGCTGCACCCATCGTGAAATTCAAAGACAAAATTAGATTGCTTTTAAAATAAAATGGTGTTCATATCTGAACAAAGTTACCAGTATACTTCCTGCATTTAATGATACATTCACATTAGATTGGCTGAAAGTGGAAAACATCCTCCTTTATGAGCTGAACCTGCACTAAGTTCATTTTGAAAACCAAACTTACTTTTGATTTGCAGTTATAACGTGTGTTTTTCTGCTGTGTGTTGTTCAGACCCCGACGTGATTTTCAGCACCACTTTTCTGTTGTGACCACACTGTCTTTTCTGCCCTCAGGGTTGGCAGCAAAGGTGAGTAAATACAAATCTCTTCGGTGAATTATTTACCTACAGTCTAGGAGAAACAATGCAGTAAACCTGTTTAAGTTGTAGTTTTAAAACTGACGGACATTTGACTGCTGCTACAGCTCACCCTTGGGCATCTGTACATCCAGCGCTAGACGCTATTTTCTCATCATTCCCCCAAAGATGCACCGTTCATAAACAGAATAGAGTTTGCCCATTAGTTCAGCTTGACGTTGCGCTGTAGAGCCATCTCTTTGTCACTGTTCTTACGTTATGACAGCTTTCAGGGGAAGCCATTACTACTCGCAGCAGTAGGTTTGACAGAAAAAAAAAACCCTACTACTTTCATAATTAATGTATGGTGACTTCCTTGCTCTTACAGAGGAGCAGAAGTCTCTCTTCTGTTTATCCCATTGCTGTTATCCCATAACAGATATTCTGAGCAGTCAGGAGCAGCAACTGGCTGCCATTAGTAGGAGTCGGTACCTGTTTGAAGCCTCTTTGCCATCCCCATCTGTTTGTCTGCTCGCAGTTTCGGGGTCATTTAAATTCTTCTTGCTTCCGTTTGGAGTATGGGCATTCATGGTGCACTGCTGCCAGCACACTTCTACCCCCCCCCTTCCCTATAGCTGCTGTACTGTTTAATTTCTTAAGCTCCCCCTCATTGCTCTTCCACTCTCCCTTCCTTTTCTCCCCACCCAAAGGAAGAAGTACTTGACATTCTTGTAACTTCGTGGGCTGACACTTTGGCAACAGCTGTCCCCTGCATACATTCATAATGTTTCCTCTAATTTCGTTGGTCATTCCCAGTAGTTTGTAATGACTTTGGCTTTGACTGCTCAGTGCCACTTCCACTGATGCTGCTACTGTTCGTTAGGGCCAGCCCATAAACGTCAACGGGGGTATACAGAAAAAGACGACGACTTCATTTCTATGGAGCAGGGAAGAGGGGAAAAAGTACCAAAAGGAAAGGTGAAAGATCATCTGGATCAGTAGGACCATCAGGTCCTCATAGCACCATAGTGCTATGAGAAGACACGCTATCTTAGGAGAGAGTAATCAACGATACCTAAAATTTCATTAAGGTTGCCTCTAGACTTTAATGTATGACCAAAGGTGACCTAACTCTCATCTGGTTTTAAGTGAATATCAGGTATCATTTGATTCATACTAATAAGAAAATAAATTTTCCTTTCCACCCAGAAAGATCAAATAGCATATAAAAGTAATTGCAGATTCTTTTTACTATTATTTTGTAAGACTGATGAGTTTGCTTTATTTTTAATATTAACCAGAAGTCTTAGCAAGAGCAGAAAGATGCAAACATTTCCCAGAGAATTAAAATTAGTCCAACAAAACAGGAAATAATGTTAAAACATTATTTTGTTCTTCTATAGGTTGGAAAAAGCAAAAAATTCTTTCCTTTCTTGTCCCCCTTTCAATCTCTGGTGGGTGAGACTACCCATGTCTGTAGTTAGGCAGCTGGCTAAAAATCACTGATAAAAACAAATGTTTTAAGTACAAAGCACAGAAAAGCCTAAGTCTTCCTTTAATGCTTTACTAGCACTTCACTAATAGGCCCATGGGGTGCAGTCAGTCAATAATAACCCAATAAAATCAATAACGATAAACAAGAGTCAGTGTTCTAATAAAAACAGAATTTTTAAAATCCAAACCAGCTGTTTCAGTGTTCTGTACAAGCACAGGCCTGGTGCTAGGGTTCACTCTGTTTCCCAGCGTCGGTGTTCAGCTGCCAGTCCCGCGAGCATTTTCCTTGGAGGAGGCTGAAGTGATGGACAATACACGATCACAGTTTATTGCCAAGGTGAACACATACATTTATTGCTTGTTTTCTTCTGTGATTTTACTGATACTCTTGAAGGTTGGTTTTCTTTTTACATATTTACTTCATGTGTTTTATTTGACACAAACACTGGGAAGATTTTCCTCTAGTATTTTCCAAGCAGAATGGAAAAACTGTATAAGGACTTTGGTCACCTGTGAAACACCTTCTTTTGGTTAGATCGGGCCCTTTTCTATATAACTACCCAAGGAATAAATTCGCTGTAAATTCCCTGAAAGACTGGCCACGTGTTATTGAAGTTATTTAGAGAGTACATGTAAGTTCTGAGGAGATGAGGAGAAACAAGACTGAAGATTCAGAAGTAATACCTCAGCTTTTGTACAGTTAAAGATCTGCTTTTATTGGATAACTTAGGTCCGGTAATGTCACTCTCATTATTCAACTCCACAAACATCTAAAAATGGAAGTATTTTGAATTGGAGGAAAAATAGCAACATGTATCTCAAAAATAACGCATAAGTTACTCTGTACTGCCCAGAAGAGAACCAATTCCTTCCAACCTTGTCCATGAACTATGGTCGTGCAACATGAAAGTCTGAGAATAAAGGCTCAAACCATCTTTCAGAGAAAAAATAAACGATCAGTTTATACAGTTTTTAAGACTATTCAAATATGTTAGGACGATTAATTAGAACTTGCTCAATTTAGAACCAAGTTTTACTTTATTTACAATTTCTTTGATATGTAGAGTTTTATTTCATTTTATAAGGGAAAGAATTGTAGAATAGGTTTGTTGAAGACTCATCCCAATCCTGTATGTAATACAAAGCTTTTGAGTACTTTGATCTTCCCACTAAAGTTCAAAGGGAAGAAGGGAGTGAAAGACAGGGAAAGGCTGTTAGCAAAGGGACAGCTAGGCAAATGGGTTGTACGCATCCACCTTTTGCTCCAAGTTGTTGTAAGACAATATCTGCATCTGACTTGTTTTGAGGAGCAGTTTGGCCAGTGCAGCATTGAAGTCTGACCAGATGCTGTTACTCAGAGGTCCCACCAAGAAGGTGCATGCAGATCTGGGTATCAGATTGCCACTCACCCTCTTATCAAAACTAAAGTTGAAAGCAAATAAAGATGGTTTTAGCTCGAGTACAGTTACACAGATGAAAAAGGAAGTCACAAAGGCTACAGCTCCTGAGAAAAGTTTCTGGTCAAAGATAAATTTCAACGATTACACCATCATTGGATATCTTGATGTAGGTAAACACACACACAAAAAAATCTCCATAAAGACAAATTTGGCTCTCATTTACACTCAAAAATCCACCCCTCTAATGGCATGAAGGATGCGTCCTATCTTTTCCCTATCTACCCTTAGACATATTTTCTTTGCTGTGTGATGAAATTTATCTTCTAATATACAGCTTCTTCTGAATGCTTTCTGACAATCCCCATCAAAAAGTGCTATGTTATGCTCCAATCATATGTAGAGTAATGGTTTACTCATTTTCTGCATGAAAAGATGGGCACAGTACTTTGCAGAAACCATCAAACCTCTCATTTTGTGTGCTCTTTCTACACTGCTCCTTTTGCCAACATCATTAATTGCACATGCCTCTGTCGCATATACTAAGAAACACAGGCCTGGCCAAAAGCAGTTCCTGGCACCATTGCCATTCTGATATATGCATTTCAGCTTAACAATATTATCAACACATGGTTTTGAATCTTGCTCAAAAAAAAGTTTTACCATCTCCATTACTAGCGAAGAAGGGAAAAGTTCTACAATTTGAGGTATTATTTAAGAGAGAGTGAAGAACATCTTATTAGCAAGAACTGAGATTCTACAGCTTATCCTTTTGGCTGAGGTGGAGTGGTACAAGGTTTCTAATATCCTTCAAGATGACCATTATTTTACCAGAGAGACAAAAGACCATGCTTTGTGTACATTTTTATGAGAGAGGGGTGTGGACATCCAATCAGACAGAAAGCCATAGTTACGTGCTTGTGAAATGAATTACACCAACGTCTGTTATAAATCTTTAACATAGCTCATGAGATCAATTAAGACGTTCAAGCAGCTACAAAAAGGATGATTGAGGCAAATGGTAACATCAGGATGACCATATGGTAAGGGAACGCTAGAACTGCGTGGACATAAAACGCAAGCCATCGGAGCACCACCACGAACCGTGCACAAAACAGTGAGCGGGTAAGCGGCAAGATATTGAGAAAAATACCAGAAGGAGAAAAGAGCAGCACGGGAACCAATGCGCATGCAGGATCCAATAATAAAAGACTCAAAGAAGGGCAAGGTGCTTTACTCCTACAAGTCGCAGGTACAAGGTTTCGGCGCGCTGCAGAGTTGATGCTCCCAGCCCCAACTGGTGCGGCTGGAGAGCGCGTGGCCCAGCCCCAGCACCCCACATGGAAAACACAGCTGAACGTTTAAAATAATTATATTTAATAGGAGACGATCAGCTGTAAACAGCAGTGATTTTATCTTTCTCCTGACCTGCAGGGATGGAACAAATTAATTGACTGGCCCTTTTTAAGATCTCAGGCAGTTTCTCTCGAGATTGCCCATTGGGCTGTGTTACCAGGAGCCATCATCTCTGCAGGAAACAATGGCCTATGGACAACTTACTTCACGTGCAGTTGCGTCATACAAGGTGATAACAGCACCATTAAGACATATCGCTGCTGTACGGAGGTTAAAAGGCTTTCATTTCCTAAGGTTGCTCAAGCTGCTGAGCTGCAATAGACAATTTAGCTTAACCTTTCACAGCAGTCCTAAATCCATAGGTACTAATGAAGGCAGCAGCGCATGGGGGAAACCACATGCTCGACACCTGACTATGAATGGGGAAACTCGGTGCAGAACCCACCTTTTCCAGAGCCCTTTTCCTTCTCTGAGTAAGAGACAATTTAAATAGTTAGATTATTAGATAGCTAGCTTAAGAATATATAAAGTAATGGAACTAAAGATGAAATTAAATTCTGATCATTTATTTCCCTCTCATACTTATTCTAAAAAAAATTACCTTGAATAACAACAAAAGTAGTTTTATGGCAACATTTTGTATGGGTGGATTGTTTCACCTTCTAGTGTCAGAAAAATTAATAGGAAATCAATTATTTATGTTAGATCATGTTTAACCTCATCCTTAACAATAATTGTCCTCAGGTGCTAAAAATTCAAGAGTATACAATTCTTTGTATTGTGTTTATTTTTCAAGCATGGATCTTTAGATTTGGTTCTTTCAGCTTACTGAGCCAAACATGTGCATTGAAGTCCAGTAACCAACAGTTGTTTTCCACGTTAAAAACACAAGAAACATTCTGATAGGAAAAATTAACAAATTTACAAGATAATGTTACTGTCCACCCAATACACATTACTTGTAAAAAAAGGGGGGGAAATTGAATAAGTGTGTTTGCTTCCAAATCTGGCTTACACAGTGATTAAAACCAAATCTGGTGAAAGACGAGGGTGTCAAGGTGAAGGAGAGTATTAAGACATTTTGAAAATTAGCTTCTATGTATAAAAAAATGGGTAGAAAGATTTTCATTGATTAAAAGTTATGCTGCTTTATTTTCTGTGCATGTTTTATTCTACCAACAGAGATAAATGGAAGAGGTTTATGTGGTTTTGAGTCAGTTGAGATTTACATGAGAACCTGTTAGAAGTTCAGCAAACGACCCAACTAATTCTCATTTTATACGCCAGGAAATGGCTGGGAGCGGGGGGAAGAGTCACATCACTGTTTGCACAAATATTTTGTGTCACAGCTTGAGAGGTGGACTCGTACAGTAACCGTATATGCTGCTATCGTAGGTCAGATGCACCTCAGTTCTCAGAGCCTAAAAGCCAAATCTGTCCATTTTCTTGTGAAGAAACACCCTATTAAGGGATCAGGACCACCCGATTTGGATCTCTTATGACAAAGCAACCTGTTATGTTTTGCTACCCCTATGACTTGAGCAGAGCACCCCGAAGGCAGCTTTCTACTCTCTCTGATAGAGAAAAAGCCAAATTTCTGCCTCTAGTGGAGGGAGAAGCAAATAAGTGGGGGAAATAGCATCCCTTGAGTGATTGCCAAGAATTCCCACAAAAAATAAACACAGTCTGGTGGTTATGTTCTTAACAGCTGTGTTAATGGGGTTAAAGAAACCTTAAAGAAACTCTGTCTTTTTTTTTAAATGAGCTCTGTTCTTAAAAACCTGATACGGTACAAGTTTTGCTTTTAAACCCAGCGTGGTTTATAACTGAGAAAAGTGCCACTCCAGCGGCGGTGGCGATTCCTGAGGGGCTGCGTCGGGGCCTCTGTCCCGGGAGAGCCGCGGGCTGCCGGCAGGACGGCGATTGCCAGCGCTGCGCGAAGCTTCAGTATCTTCTTGCAAAGAGCTTGTGGCAGGCAAGCGTTTGGGTATAGCAGCTATATGTGGCACCTCATCATACTCTGTTTCCTTATATAGCTTAACTTGGATGATACAGATATTAAAGTCAGAGATTTCTCTTTTGCATAACCAAAGTTCCTTCTAATTAAAAACTCCAAACAAAAAACTCCAACAACACAGAAAATAACGAACAAAAAAGGATTTTCACACTTTGGTTTTAGTTTGCTTGTGCACCTCTGATCCTGTCCCCAGTCCTTTCTCAAAATAGGCAATGTTCCCCGTTCCGTGTCAATATAACTATTTTCTTGAAGAAAGGTATGGCAGGGAAATACTACGGAAGGCACCAAGGCAAATGAAAAACCACACTGTGGATTGCGACGTGTATGTACCTCCCCACGGTTACAACAGTAGCTTTTGCTTTCTCAACTGTTTTATTGGTATTTCAGCAGCACTTGGGTTCCTGCGGCATAAACTCCACATCCATTGTGAAAGTACATTATTATTGCATCCACTGGATTTCTGAAGAGGAGAAAAAGCAGCATTTACTGAGCAAAATTTTCTCCTCAGCGTTGTTAACGATAGTCCAGAGCCTTATAGTAACCTCACCTCCACCACCTTTGGTACTCACTTTGTGAGATCCATGGGCATGCAAAGGGGATGCACAGCACCCAACAAGGAAGTTAATTACTCATTAGCTCAATCTTATTTAATATAACTCAGAGGAGAGAGAGCAGCTATTAATACTTCAAGAAGAGCAAGGACGTGGGTTTTGTTTGCACACTGCAAATCTTTTCATCCCCTTCACCATCCTCTACAAGGGTCTCCCCACCTCTCCCATAACCTTGTCCTCTAACACCATCTCCACCTCACGTACACAGGAAAAATAAATCATCTGCAAATACACAACTAACGGTCTCTGTGGCTTCTTCAGCTGGTCAGGCTCCTCGGTCAACATCTCGCCCCCAAGACCTCTTGCCCAGGCACAAGGCAGCATCTCTGCCACCTCTGCACGAGGCCGCGGCGAGGGAGCGGGCGGAGCAGCCCTGGCCATGGGGACAAGCCACAGGACGGGGACATGGAGGCACAACACACAGGCATTTTGCAAGGGAGCTTGTTTTACCCCGTGCCCCTCTCTGGCTCACGCCAGTCCGGCTGCTAAATCTGCTGTCTCCTTTGGAAAGGGCGACTGCCTTCAGATCACTCCTCTGTTCGGAGTTAGTAAAATCGCCGTTATCCAAATCAACATAAACATTTTCAGATCACGGGCATCACAGCAGCCTCACCAAAAAGGCCCAGGAGATGCTTTATAAGCTACAGTCAATCTCCCAGAGGAATACAATGTTCCCCAGTATTTAGGATGGGAAAAAAAAAAAAAAACCCAAACAAAAAACATTAGCAGCACGAAGAGCCACAGCAGTAAGGGTCTCCCCGAGCAGCGTATCTCGGAGAAGAGTGGATCATTTCAATCTCCTCGCAAAGGGCAGACGCCTGATTCTCCGTGTCATCTGTGGCTCTGAAACGGTTTCAAGTGAGACCTGCTGTCGCTGCAGGGGGGACCGCGGCACGGACCGCGGCACGAGGTGCCTTC
>NW_010523109.1:0-3853 GCF_000687285.1 Phaethon lepturus
GGGTGCGGCTGTAATAAAGTCAGGTGGTCCTTTGATCCTCGACAAAACCCTTTGCCTGTTTCTAATTGATTGCTTGCTTCAAAACAGTTCAGAGAAACGTTTTTTCTTCCCCATGTCATGTTTCTCCAAGCAACGTTGCCCTTTGCCCCCGGGGCTGCTTCGTAGCCTGCAGGCAAGGTCTCTGCCCTGTCGGCCCCAAAAGCCCGAGGCCCATGTTTGAGCAGGCCCCATGTGCCCCTTGCCCTGTCCTGTCCCGCTGTGACCACCGGGTAAAGTTCCCGTTGCCTGATCTCGCCCCACGCCATCCTGCGCGGTCAAGGCGAAGCCACTGCGTGCAGGTTTGCAGGAGCAGCTCTTCCAAAAGCACGAGGCCTCTCGTCTCGCATGCGGAACACGAGCAGGGTTTGGTGCGGTTTTGGCTGTGCTGTGCCCTGCCAGGCGTGGGGCCTCAGTCTCCCTGGGTGCCCATGTGTGGGGTGGCTGGAGGAGCTGCTGCACTCCTGCCACGTGGAAACTCGCGCTCATCCGATGCTCTGTGTGTGTGTGTGGCAAAAGCCGGCTGTGCTTCTCCATGCCACGTTATCTGCCGGGCCTGGCAGGGAGGGAACGCAGACCTTTGGTTTCTACCGCCCAGAAGATCCCATCAAAAGCAGGAAGTCCCTGCTGTGCTGCCAGTGGTGGGGACAGACCCCTCCAAAGGACTGAACAGTCCCACGTTGCAGCACCTGCCAGAGCCCGTGAGCGGGTCCTGTCTCTGCTGTCCCTTCTGCAGCAGCTCCAGAGCTGAGGTGGCCCTGGCTCACCAAAGCGCAGGTTCCCCTGTGAAGCCACATCTCCTTCACGGCCCCCATGGAAGCCAAGTAGGGTTTGGTGGCTTCTCTTTCAAGCGTGGACATTGGTGGTGGGATGGGCACCTGTGCATTGGCCTCACAGGCTGCTCCTTGCCCTCTGTGCTCCTGACTGACCCCTTCCAGCCGCTCCTGTCCCCAAACCGCGGCCCTGCTGTCCCCATGCAGCACCAGCAGTCACAGACTGTGACTTGCCCGAGGCCATGCGGGATGTCTGTGGAGGAGAACGAAGGGACTTCTGCATGGGTGGGAGAGGCCACCCTGGGGGGCCGTGGCCTGTCCTCTCCTACAGTTGCTCCCTGGATGTTCAGGTCCCCTCGTGCTGGCCTGGCCTGTCACCAGCGCTACAGGAGCAGAGCAGAGGGATGGCATCCTGGAGGGCTCGGGCGGAGGGGCCCAGCTTACTCCCCACTGTTTCCCCACCACCGGGGCTGGTGCCCTGCTGGGGGGTGCCAGGGGCTGTGTGTGTGTCCCCGTCCCCAATGACACCCCTGCCTGGCCAATCGTGGCCCCACCGGCGGCACCCCAGCCCATCACGCCCCCAGCCAGACCTCCCACTCTACCTGCACGCTGCAGGCCCAGCTCACTCAGACCAGACGTGCTGGTGAGGGGCCCTGCGTGCGCTCAGAGGCGCAGGCAGGGAAAGCCGAGCCTCTCCCAGTCGTGCTCCTAAATCACCACAGCATGAACGAGATTAAATTCACCCGAAGGGGATTCCCTGGCTGCAGGGCATTTACTCCTGGTTGCAGCATCACTGAAACTAAAACTAACTCCCTGCCTGGTGTCAGGAGAGCGGTACCCAGGACATCTTTTTAATGTCATGGCAAGAGCAGGGCTGGCAGTCCCCAGGGAGGTGCTGCCTGCCAGAGCAGAGAGGCACGGTGGGGAGATGGGGGATGTGGTGTTTCCTGCTCGCTCCCTTCTCCCTTACCCCAAAGCTGTGAAACGTCCCCTGTGTGGAGGGAGACAAGCTTCTCATCTTGTCTTCTCCACCTGGTGCTCCTCTTCTTCCCACTATGGGTGTGTGGGGCACTGCAGCCCCCACTGGCCTCTGCAGCCCCTGAAAAAATTCTTCCAGGAGCCCTGGATGATGCCCCGAGCCCCTGGGTCCCACTCAGTGCCCGGCCAGGACGGGCATGTCCCCAGAGCTGCACCAGCAGCTCCGTGTGCCCGGCAGTGCCCAGCCGACGTCCTCCCCACCACCAGGGCAGCAGCTGATGCAAGCAGAGATCTGAGGCATCTTTCAGAGCAAAAGAGAGACTTTTTTCATCCTGCTGAGCATTGTTTGCCGTCTGATGGGTCCCCAGCAAAACACTGCCCCATCGCATTTGCCATCTCAGAGCTGGGCGTTCGGCGAGCAGCTTGGTTTCGCAGTGGGCCTCATCAGCCAGAGGAAGCGAGAAATTAAATCAGAGTCTTTCCTGCCGTCAGAGCGGGTGGATGCCCCGAGGCTCTCCGGTTTACAGGTTTGCTCCTCTCTGCCCTCACTTTGCCATGCTTCTGTAGAGGTATTTCCTGTGCCCAGGCCACACATTTTGCTTCACCTCTGTTTCGCTCAGGTGCTTTAGCTCATGCATAGCTCCGAATAAGGCTGCTGGATTTTTTTTTAAATATCTTCTTAATTTCCTCTTCTTCAGTCCTGCTGCGTTTCAGAGACCTGTTTGCAAGTCAGTGCTGTGTTAAGAACCCCTCCAAACGGAGTAGCAACTGTGGGCCCATCACTGAAGACTGATGAATGGTCTGAAATGGAGCAAAACTCAGGGGTTTTTGCCCCTCTTAATCTCCAGGGAAGTCCGTTTGGAATAACTAGAGCTAAAGGAAGGGATCAGTAAAATGACCTAAAGCAGCATCTGAGCCAGAAAGTCTCTTGAGAGCTGGGATCAATAGGGGAGGTAATAGCCTTGCTGGAAGGGGCACAGTGTAACGTTAGTGCTGGGTAAACACTGCAATAAGAGCCCCGTGTTGCTCAATAACTCACACTTGTTTTCTCCCTGCTGCCCACAAAGACCCAGACTCCTTCCTGAAGTCTGCGCGCCTCCAGCGCCTGCCCTCGTCCTCATCAGAGATGGGAAGCCAGGACGTGTCCCCTCTCCGGGAGACCAGCAAGGACCCTTTTTCTGGAGACTGCAGCTGCCGGCAGGATGGGCTGACTGTCATCATCACCGCCTGCCTGACCTTCGCCACCGGGGTCACTGTGGCCCTGATCATGCAGATCTACTTTGGGGACCCTCAGGTAAGACGAAACAGTGGCTTTGCAGTCAGGCTTTGGCTCCGAAAATAGGAAAAGCTCCCTAACTTTCCTCCTTGCCAGCAGTTTAGTGGGTAAGTGCTGGTGAGCCCTGGCCAGTGTCAGTGAGACCCTGGGTGCTGAGTCTCTCTCTGTGATTCTACCCCAAATTGTCTCAAAAAGTTCTTCCTGCAGCTGGAGGTTGTTTGGAGAGGGCGAGCTGGGCTCTCAGCTCCTGCCCTGCGGCCAGGGCATGGGTGGCTGTGCCTGGCAGGTTTGGGAGTGCTGCCGGGGGGAAATGGTCAGGCCTCCTGCTGTGTCTCCAGCTGTGGTTTGAGCCAGATGTGAATGCTTTCAGAAAGCAATCCTTAGTTAAGCAGTAAGCATCTTTCGTACGTCTCCACTTGGAGAGAGTTTTATGGATCTGTATGCCCAGGCTCACCTCTGGAAGGATCTGTCCAGGACCGAGCGGGGGAATAGATGAAAACAGAGCTGGACCTCCTGCTGGACCAGTGCTAAGTTGCAGAGCAAAGGCAGCGTGGCCATGGGGCCATACCTTCCTGCAGCACATCTCCTGCCAAGTACTGCAGCCTGAGAAGGGCCAAGGGGCAGCCGGTAGTCACCCTTATCTTCTCCGTATGCTGCCCAGCAGGGCAGAGCTGCCTGCAAGTCCGTGTGAGAGAGATGTGCTTTTTTTTAGTTTATTGCTCTCATTGGCACGCGAAACGCAGCCGTTGGGAGTGGAGTGGCTTTTTTCCTCACCTCGCTGTTGGGCCCT
>NW_010523109.1:3884-7026 GCF_000687285.1 Phaethon lepturus
GCGGTGCCGTGCCGGGGGGAGGCTGTGTGACGTGGCCCCTTTCATGGCACCGCTGGAAGGGCCAGTCCTGCCTGGCAGCCTGCCGTGGCCCTTCCCTCTTTGCACTTCCCAAGGCCACTCTGGCTCATGCTGAGATGCTGCAATTTGTAGCATAGGCTTAAAATGAACCTTTTAAACCTTCCTGTGACTGCATTAGCACTGGTGCTGGCACCAGGGAAGGATGAGAACAAGCCGTGGTACTGGGGGGATGCTGCATTCTTTGCAGCTGTATTCCCGTTTTCAGTTTCTGCATTGCTGCAGTGCAGTGACAACATGCCGTCGCCCATTGCTCTTGAGGATTAGTCCAACCCTGCTCTGGGGTTGTGGAGGACAGGGTGAGATGTGGCTTACCAGCTTAGCATGTCTACTGTTGAAAGCTGGCTGAGCTGATGGCCATGGCTCCATGCACAGCAGCTACAGCTGCCCTGGTGCAGGGACGTGCCAAGGGACATACTACTCCCGCTGGCATGTGGAGGCACCTGAAAATGCAGATCAGCCACAGCCTTGGTGCTGGCCTCAGGCTTCAGATCCCACAGAGCTGGGTGAAGATCCGGGCAGCCCCAGCACCCCTCCCCGGATACAACTGCTCTTCTCTTCCCGCAGATCTTCCACCGCGGCGCCGTGGTCACGGACGCTGCCCGCTGCACGGCGCTGGGCATAGAGGTGCTCAACAAGCAGGGCTCCTCGGTAGATGCTGCCATCGCCTCGGCCCTCTGCGCGGGAGTCGTCAACCCCCACACGTCGGGGATCGGCGGGTAGGTGTTGATGGCTCACCCCTGTGCTGTTGTCTAGCAGGTGGTTTCCCCACCAGCTGAGACGTGCCTTCATGGTAGCCCAAGTCCCAGCGCGTGGCACCAGGTCTCTGACATCAGGCAGCGGACATGTCCACATCTGCACAGGGACGGGGACCCTTCCTGTGCAGCAAGTTGAGACAGAGACCCCCAGGGAGGCAAAAGCTGTGTCTGCCATAGTGGCTGCCCGGAAGAGCCAAGTCTTAGGCTCAAGAGGGTTGAAAAAGCGACCACAGGCTCCCCAGCCCCTCTGCGAGTGTGCCAGGAGCTTGCAACACCCTGGGCTCAGTCCCAATGCTGTCAGAGATTGAGTGCTTCCCTCCGTAAGTTCTGCTCCTGCTGCAAGAGGAGGCTGAGGTCAGGAGCCAGCAGGAGCCAGGGGAGGCATGGCAGCACGGGGTGGCCTCCTCCCAGCCCTCATCCCCGGGGTGGCATCCACGTGAGCCTGGTGCTCTCGGCTCTGCAGGAGGTCTCGGGAGCGTTGCATAAAACGCCGCCACCTGATAGCTTCTCCAGGCTGAGCCATGGCTTGCTGTTGTAAGCAAAAAACCTGTTTTGTTGCAAAACTGCTCGGATTAGAAAGAAAATCCCAGATAGTCCAAGCCTGGCAGTGGAACAGAGCCAGTGGCCCTGTGGCCAGGCTGCCAGGGACTGATCCAGCCTCGCTGCAGGCTCAGCACAGGGGCTGCCTGTGTCCTGCACTGGCCCTGGCTCAGTTGTGCTGACTTGCTCTCTGGGGAAGGACGGCCGCGTTCCCGTGCACCGCTGGCCAGCCCTGGGTCACTGCTGAGGCTGGTGACCGGCTAGGATGGCCCTGTCACGCTGGGACTGGCCCTGGCCTCAGTGGCACTTGTGCTCCTCATTTTGGCTTTCTGGCAGTGGCTGGGCCAGCCGGTGCCGTGCCGTGACCCCCGTCTCGCTGCAGGGGTGGCGTGATGCTGGTCCATGACATCCGTAAGAACAGAAGCTGGGTGATTGACTTCCGCGAGGTGGCTCCCCTGGGCATCCCACTGGAGGGGGACCTGCAGAAGGACACCAAGGTGAGGAGCAGTGTCCCACGGCCGACCCCTCCAGGGCTGTAGCTGGCTGATGTCTCCACCTCTCCTCTCCCCGCAACTCTCGGGCTGAGGGAGAGATGCGACAGGAGATCACATGGGAGGTCCCAGGCCCTACAGACATGGGAAGTCCCGGGAAAATATTTCTTTGGCAGCCCCAAAACACCTGGAGCCTGCAGGGCTGGGGAGTAGAGAGGCATGTCCCTCCGGCAGTGCGGGGCTGGGAGAACAAGAGTCCCAGGAAGGAGCACAATCCCCTGTTGTTCTGCTGAGTTCTTTCTCCTGACCAAACTGGGGTTGAGACGAGGATTGAATTTGCCTCTTTCCTTCCAAAAACTTTTATTCTCTAATTTAGTGTGTTGCTACAGGCCTCTTTCACTCTCCTAAAGACCATGCAGACACTTGTGAACATGACTTTCATCTCCTCCCTCCTCATGGGAAGGAGACTACTCTTCCTTTTTGTCCTTCCTATTTTACAGCCAGGTCTGCTCGTGGGCGTCCCAGGCATGATACAAGGAATGCACCAGGCGCACCAGTTACATGGGAGGTAAGACCCGGGCTGGCACCGGCGGGCTGTCCTCGTGCTGCCCAGGCTGTTCCCTGGGATCTCCGTGGGGGAGCTGGGAGCACACGAGCCCTCACCATCAGACCACATTCTCGGCCACCAGCCAAAACCATTAGCTAAGGGGTGCTTGGAGGCTCCTGTTGAAAAATATGTTCATTTTTTGGTACTTCATTTAACAAAAGAAAGAATTCAGCTTGGTCAGGTTTTCTGCAAAGCAAAATCTTGGCTAACAAAACGGACAATAAATGTTCTCTTAGAAATAGGCGCAGAACGTTATCATCCATGTCCATGTGTTTTCATTCCCTCTTTAGCTGGACCCCAGGAAGCGTGCCTGTCCCTGATACCCTGTTGGGAAAGGGAGGGAGGAATCTGAATGACTAGTTCAGGGCTGGGGCCTGGCTTGAGATTTTGCTCCAGAGATGCCCCTTGCCCTGTCCTTGCACTGACATTCCTCTCTGGTGCACACCGGGGAGCACTGAGATGATCCTGCTAAAAAGAAACAACCCACTGAAAGCTCGGTGCTCCTTTTGGCCACCGCTGGCCCCACAGCCTAGTCTTCCAGGAGCCCCCTGACCACAGAGCTGAGCCCCGCTACCACCCTGCCCTGCTGCGCCCACCCCTCCAAGGCACGATTCTCCTTGTCCTTTCTCCTTTGGCAGGCTCCCGTGGTCTGAGCTGCTGGGGCCGGCGGC
>NW_010523109.1:7057-21379 GCF_000687285.1 Phaethon lepturus
GGAGGGGTTTAATGTCACACACGATTTGGGTGAGTGCCTGATGGGGAGCCGAGGGTGGCTGCTCAGCACGGAGGAGCACTGTGCTCCGGTGCGAGGCAGCTGGGGATGCAGCTGGTTATTCGTGGGAAGTTAAGGCTCTTTGGACCTGGAGGTGGGTGGTGTTGGGAGCTGAGCGGCGCGTGAGCCACGGTCTGCAAGGGGAGAGCCTGCTGGCAGCAAGACTGGAGCCCTTTCCCAGGGCTGCTCAGGGGCAGCCAGGGAAGGGCGCTGGGGTGTTTTGGGTTTCCTTCCCAGCTCTAAGGGATGCATGATCCAGCCTCCCTCTAGTTTTGAAGTAGGGTGAGAGGCAGCAGCAAGGCTCCCACACCCCCGTCAGGCGCACGGTGGCTCCAGCTCCCCGGCACGTTCCTGCACCCTGGCTTTTCTGCATGTCCTTCCCCTTCTCGCCCGCAGCCAAAGCCATAAGTGAACTGAAGGCCCTGAACTACTCTGACAGATTTCGGGAGATCTTCCTGCCGGACGGCCAGCCCTTGCTGCCTGGCATGTTCGTCAGGCGCCTGGACCTCGCGGCTGTCCTAGAGCTGGTGGGGGCAGAAGGGGTGTCAGCTTTCTACAGTGGAAACTTGACCCAGGAGATCATCTCCGAGGTGAGCCGGGTCTGTCCCCGTCTCTGCCCCAGACTGCGCAGCGCGGCCCGGGCTGGGGTGCCATCTGCTTAGGGTGACAACCTGGAGATAAGCCATAGCCAAGTGTCAGCACAATGATGGGGACAAATCCGTGGAGCCTCCTTTTTCTTTCCTGTCCCTGTCACTGCAGTGGTGTAAGTGCCACACAGGTCACTTCCACAGCCTACAAGAAGTGAAACCTCCATCTCCTCTATAACCAGGATGGACTGTTTTTTAAAAGGAAAAAAATATCTCCATTTCAAGACCCACTCTGTGCTGTGCTAGTATTAGTGACAACCCCTTCTTCCCTGTGACAAGAGGTGCCCCACTGTTGAGAAGCAAATTTTTGTTGCTAATGGAAGTGTAAGATATAGACTCCAGGACGATGGTTTAAAAATAAAACTGTGGGCCTCGTGAGCTGAGGATCACAGATGCTTGGTCCCACTTAGGGTTGCCCTAGTTTAACTCTTGTTGTTAGAGGTGGTCTGGAAAAAATAGCAACAACAAAGTAATTATCCTGGTAAAAAAAACAAGACCAAAAACTTTTATACCTGTGTAGCTGCAGTCAGGGTGGTTGGTGGCACCATTTTTCCCTACCACCGTGGTTCCAGTGATCCACGCTCAACATGTTGTCAGTAATCTGGAATGGGTTCATTCAACTCAAGCCTTAGACACAGTTCGCCTGGATCACAGCAGAGGTGGAGATGAGGAACAGGAAAAGTCCCAAGCTTGTGGTGCATCTCCACAGCTAAACCCTGCTTTATCACCCTGTTCCCCCGACCTGAGGGCTGCTGCAGGGAAGCACAAACCCTCTACGGAGGAGCAAGGCCCAGGGTTGGAACACCAAAGACCCTGGCAAGCTCTGGGATCAAGGGTGCAATTCCAGCTTTGGTTGCAGAGCTGGCTTCTCAGAGCATTTATTGTTCCAGCAAAGAGAGGGCATCAATGCGGTGAAATCAAGTAAAGCTCCAAAATACGCTACCTTTTGTTTCCACCCTGTGGTGGGAAGGCACAGGTGCCAAAAAGTGCTCTCTGGGGAATGTGAGAAGGTGTCTGCAGTGTGTGGCTGACCCTTTCTGTGCCATCGGGCTCCTCCTGCCCCACTCCCTGATGCTTCGCCCGGGGCTTTCCGCTGGCCAAGCTCCAGGGAGCCAGGTCCTGACGCAGGCACCTGCCTGCTCATCTCAGCCGTTGGGTTCAAGTGGCCTGTGCTCTGGGACTGCTTTGGGAAGAGGCAGGGATCCCAAGTAGGGGATACATCTTCTTTTGCAGCTTTGGAGTGGTTTGACACGCTGCCCCCCACAATGTGCCCTGCATTAGCTTTCCTGCTCCAGTCATTCATCCATTTCTGCCGGAGAAGGAGTTTTCTTGCCAAGTTAGCTGGCTAGTTTAGAAATCAGAGCGTGCATAGGCTATTTGTTCTTGCCCATTTTGGGATGGAAATCCAGAGGACTCATAGCAGCAACTCACCCCAGCAGAACCTCTTACCAGGTTGTGTGGCTTCTCCTGCGTGGAAGGAAAGAGTTGGCCCATGAGCACAGTAGCGCCTGTATGTTGACTGAGTGTATTACCTACTTCAGGGGATTTTAAGATCAGCAGAGTGCTGATGGTCCTACCCCATCTCCGTCATGACTCAACCACAGAAGACCTGCAGTGGAGGGAATTGCTCATTTTTACTGTGTTCATGAAAATTACAAAGCCCAGTAAATTGTACCTCCAGGAGAGTCTTGCAGAGAGACCAAAGATACAGCAGACCCACTATCACCTGAAATAATTAAAAATAGGGTAGGAATTGCATGCTAAAGGTTTCTAGTGATGGCGACCTGCTACACCCAGATTCCTTCTCTCCTGGATCCATATATATCTTTTATCCTGGCCGCATTTAAATGCTTCATAACCTTTAGCATGCTCATGCTTGCCACCCAGAGAGAGAAGGCTGTGAGGCGGTGCCAGTCCCCATCCTCACAGGCAGGCAGAACGTCTTCAGAGCACCCATGGGTTGGGTGAGCTTTTGGAGGTGAGCTGCAGAGCCTTCCAGTGGTGGTGAATGGTGAGCCACGCCACCAAGGCCATGAAAGCACAGATTTTCAGGGTATCCTGAGGAACCTGGCACTTGGCTCAGGAATCTCAAGGGTATTTTCTTGACAGTGCGGTGTGTGTTCACCTGGGCCAGCACGAGGAACACAGAAAGCCTTGACCCAGCTTTCTCGGTGTGCGCTGCTTTTGCTCTCCTACGCAGGTCCACAACTACGGAGGAGTCTTGGTGGAGGAAGACTTCAGCAATTACAGTGTCACAGTGGAGAACCCCGTCCACACAGTCTATCGAGGTACATGCCTGACCCATTGCCATGCGACTCCAGTTAAAAGTTTGCTTCACCTGGCAGGAGGTGGCGACAGTATTTAACAGGAGTTGAAGTCAAAGCTGCACTGAGGCGTCTGCAGAAAAGCCCTCCAGGGAGTTTCGTCCTATTGCCTGCTGACACTGATGCATTGTAGGCAGTTCAGGAGGTTGTCAGCCCTTTGAAATGGGCCTGTTTATATCTTGATAGTGACCAATGGTATTCTGATAGTGTAAAGATGCATCGTGATCACATATTGATGCAATGTCTAGGTAGAAGCTGGACCATAGGTTAGCACCTACATCTGAATACAGTTCTCCAAGTTGATCTACAAAGGAGAAAAACTTGCTTTATGCAAAATGTTTCTAAAATGTCATTCTTTTCTAGGATTCCCTGTATTTACCCTCCTTGTGGCTATAATATTGCAAACCTATTTTATCTCCATTCTTCCATACTGCAGTCCCGTCACCAGCCAGCCAAGCAACAAGAACTGAATTTCAGATGTAGAAAAAGCATCCCTATTTGGGCTTCCTTCAGCCATCATAAAGAAACAGAACGATACAACAGGAATGTTTTGGGAAACCCTTTTCAAATTCTTTTTTGTTGCTTTCCATTATTTCCCGTCAAGTCTGGAAGGGTTTCCCTGTCCTCAAGGACACTAGCTTATGGGAAAGTATTATAACTGGACAGTATCTGACAAAAGCAACTTAATTCCTCTCTTCTTCCCTTCACAGGTCATCTTGTTTTCAGTCCCCCACCTCCACATGCAGGTCCTGCACTGATCACAGCACTGAACATCCTTGAGGGCTTTAACATCACAAGTCAAGTATCCAAGGGGAATATCTTGCACTGGATGGCAGAGGTAAGAAGACGTTGAACATTTGGCTGAATTTCTTGTGCTGCTAGAGGATAATGTATTTATTCCTTAGTTGTACAAAAACGTTTGTAGGTAGTTCCCTGAGGAGAATGAGCAAATAGGCTGCTAAGGTGTAAATCTGAGCTGTGCTGCTGCCTCAGGTAGGTGCAGATGCTGGAGCTCCTGCTCAGCTGAGCTCTTTCTTGCTTAGGCAGAGCTTTTTCAGAAGAACAAACTGTGGCTTTTGTCCATTTCTTGTATGCGATCATGTCTTCAAAATGAGCCCACAGCAGCTTAGGGTGGTCCCATCTGTCTCCTCCACCTCTTATGCTCCGGTGGCCCTGGCCATACCTGGCACTGCCTGGGCACCCCAAGGAGAGTCAGCAATGGGATGCTGCAAGCAGAAACGTATACGTGGCGGTGACAGGGAAAACTGACCCAACACTTTATTTTTAGCCCACCTTATGATCTCAGTAGTCCAGATCATGATTTTTCCAGTATTTAGGGCTGTCAGCTGTACCAAAACAGTGCACCTTCCCAGGAAGTCAAGCAAGTGCTTTGTAAGCAGAGTTATGTTCTGAGATACTTAACAGATCCACAGCTGGGTTTTGCAAGTTTGGAATTTTAAGCAAGGATATAACCACATCCTTGTAGCAGTCAGGACAGTGGGTGTTACTGCCTCTCAGCAAAAATGCAACAACTGGAGGCGTTACACTCTGCTAGACCTGTGCAGAGCCAGAGAAGGTTGACTCACCTAAGTTATTTTTGAGCTGTCTTCAGAAAGCTTTATATGAATCTCTTTGTTCTACATTTGCACCAGGCCAAGAGTTTCACCCATGGGTTATCATGTCCCATCTGAGGAACAGCAACCTCCAGATAAAGGGCAGTCACTTCAGAAGGTGTGTAATCCTGATTACTTGGGATCACACAGCTGAACACATGGCTGAGATTCAGTGCTAGGTCAGCACCAGGTAGTCCAGCCCTGGGACAGCCATGACTAAGCTGTCCTTAACTTCTGCCTGTGGGTGGAAGTGGTCTGCTTGTTTCAGTGGAGCTCTTCCTTGGCCACCAAGCCTCTTGTACATCCTCCGTATGGTATGGTGGTCAGGAGACAGTTTCATGGAAACACCACCTTCTCCATAAGTTAATCATATTCTACACCGTACATCAGAAGATAAATGACTACACTTCAGGAGAAATTGTTGATATGTGGCACATGTCAAAACGGAAGTCATATCTAGCTGTCTGCGTGCAGGGTAATGTACAGTCTTGAATCTTGAACGAAAATGGCATGACCTGCAAGCTGAAAGTCTAGTGTGTTTCTGTTAGGCACAAGCTGGCTTGATTGAAGATCCCATTTCTCCTTGTGGCTGTCCTTTGGCTACGGACTGTAAAACCAGGGCTGGATAAACTGCGTCTTTTGAAGTTGCATCTTCCCATTTTTAATGGACTGGCTTAGGCAGGATTCTGCATGTATGAGAAACCAGAGCCCTTCCTCTTTTCACACCATCATTCCCTTAAGTGTGCTGGGACTAACGCTTTCTGTTCAAACACTCTGGATGACTTACAACTAGGAACGTGGGTAGCAGCTGGTGAGCAGAAGAGCTCATTTCTGCTCGGCTGTGGTGCTGTGCCAGTAGAGCTGCCATCCAGAGGCAATGGCGAGCTCAGGACCCACTGTCCCGCTGGGATTCAGTGTGATCTCTGCTGTTGTGGTGACCACTCAGGAATGGAAATAGAAAGTAAGTGGCATCCTGGTGACCTGTTTGCCAGCTGGCAACGCAGCTGAACCACTGAGCTGGGCTGAGCCAGCTGGTCAGCTCCTGCCAGGCTTGTTCCACCTTGTACAAACACTGCTGGGTACGCTCAGGTCCCCCAGCACACTGTTTGCGATGCCAAACTGATGCCCTTTGGTCCCCATACCCACGTGTGGCAGCCCTTTGCACTGAGGTATGTCTAAAACCCTGGTCCTAGGAATTTTTCTTCATAGGCTTTAGCCAACATGCCAGGAGACCAGATACCTCTTCCTGTTTTGAGTATCAAAAGTTTTATTTCCAGGACCACCTAAATGTTTGTTTGTTCTTTCTTTCTTTTTATTCAATTTAGACATTGAAAATAGCCCTGAGTCTAGCTAGCAACCTGGGAGACCCATCTGATGATGTGTCTGTCACTCATGCTGCAGAAGGCATGGTGAGGTAGGTCTGAGGCTGACAGGCATGGTGACAGTTTTAAGATGTGTTGTTCGAATATCATTCCTGGATTTGCTCTTTTCGGTGCACAGGGAAACCTGAGGTTTTTCTAACTCTGTTTTACTGAGGAAAGGTCAGTCCCTGAGTATCCTCCTGGGGCTCACTCTTCCACATGGATCACAGCTGATACCACAGGGCTCTGGGGATGGGTTGTGGGATGTCCTCACGCAGAGGTTTCCTGGAGCCAGCTTGATCTTGAGGGTTCCTCCCACCTTCTCACCCCTCTAAATATTCCTTCTCAGCAGGTCGGACAAACGGCCATCCACATGGTCACGACCACACATGGAGTTTCTGTCTCTCCCTTTCCCCCTGTGTGGCTCAGTGCCTTTGCAGGACACCCAGACATGCAGGAGAGGCCAGGCCTGGGGTTTCAGCCCAGCCTCCCACCTCAGACCCAGGTTTCGCCACGGTTGGTGGCCAGAGCTGGACCTGACTTGCCCTCTCCTGGAGGACTGGCATTCAGCCTGGTGGTGCCACCCCTTGTCCATCAGGGGTGAGTTCACTGCTGTAGACAGAGCCGGGGGGGTCCAGTGCATTGCCTCTCTGTGTGGGCTGAGCCATCTTGTCTCCTTCCTTCGGGTGAACCGAAGGAGCTCCCTGTGCTCAGCGCAAGCCCCCTTAGGGAGACACTGCCAGTAGCTGTGCAGATGTACCCCCACAGAGAGACCAAGAGATGTTCACCTTCCTAGGCCCATGGCTTTCTTTCCTCTTTCCTTCCCTCGCTGCTGAAGTAAATCAGAAGCTACTTCCCTGCGCCAGCTGATTAATGACTCCCAGTCCTTCTCGTCTGATCTCCACATGCCTCACTTCTCGGTGGAGAGCGGACCCGCTGCTAGCCAGGTCCTTGTCATGGGACCCGATGACTTCATCGTTGCGGTTGTAAGGTAAAGGATTTACTTCTTCTCTCCAGAACATATTCAGAGGGTGGGAGCAGGGAGAAGAACGCAGGTTCAACAGGGCAGAGTGGGACCAGACCTGGAGCAGCTGGGCTGCTCTGTCCCAGTTAGTCCTGCAACAGGAGAAAAGGGGAAGAGGGGGTGATGTGTGAGCTGGTGCTGCTCTGCCCTGTGTGATCCTACAGCCCTCTCACAGTGCAACGTGTCTGGATTGGCCTGAATCTGCTCCCTGGAGAAGAGGTGATGGCCAAATCTGAGGACTGATGGGGGCAAGGAGACAGAGCCATCACCTAGAGGGGAAGCCTTAAACGCACGGAGGGACGGAGCTGCTATCACCCACAAGGTTCCTGCTCCTAAGTACATGGAGACTTTCACTTCTCACATCTAACTAGCCCTAAAGAACTACCGAAGAGTCTCTGTCAAGCCAAGATGGGACAGAAGATTGGAGCCCTGAAAGCTTCAAGGTGCACAAAAATCTCTGGGAGGATTTTAATGAGGTTTCTTCCTGTTTCTTTTCAGTTCTTTGAATCGTCCCTTTGGCAGTGGAATAATAACACCCTCTGGAGTCCTCCTGAACAGCCAGATGTTGGACTTCTCCTGGCAAAATAAAACAATGAACCACTCCATTCCTAGGCCGGTAATTGAATGACATGACAAATTCTTTATCTGAGCTGTCTGTACCATTTTTTTCAGTTTTATTCTCACCTCCACAACAGAGAGGCTATTTAATGCCTTATTAATAACTGAGAGACAACAGTCTGTAGAAAGCTCCTATTTTTTCATTATATGAGCCACTGTAACAGAGTAAACAGAAGCTTTAATGTGTATCAATTATCATTATAATGCAGTTTTATCAAACGATGGTGCACATCCCAGCTACCTATTTTCCCTGCAGTCCAGATGCACTTAAAACAACCATCCTTTTCTGTGGACTTCAGTTAAGGACTCGCTTTATGAATGGCTCCTCTGCAGGTTTAAAAGTAACAGCAGGAAAAAGATCCTTCAGGTCTTGGAAAGAAACAATTGCAGACCAATACTGGTGGCTTCCAGTGCTGCCTTGTTGTTTCTCCTTACCATGTATTGTAAAACCATCCCACTTTGCTGGGTTGGTGCTTCAGAAGTGGGTGAATGGCTCCGTATACCCTCTGTAAAAGAGAGCCACGGCATGAAATGGGACGGATGCTGTTAACCTCAGAGAGCATTATCACAGCAGTGAGGGTGTCAGCCCTGTAAAACTACACAGGTGCAATTGCTGGCTGAAGCATAAGGAGTAAGAAGTTAACCTGTGCAACTTGAGCACCAGCTTGTTGAAATTTTTTGGTGTGTCTTTTCTTCAGCTGCAGCAAAATCTCATTCAGCCTCGGAAGCGGCCCCTGTCTTTCCTGCTGCCCACCATTGTGAGACCATCCGAGGGGATGTGTGGGACGTACCTGTGCCTGGGAGCCAACAATGGCGACAAAGCCTTGAGCAGCATCGTTCAGGTCAGTGCTGTAGCCGGGCACCCCCCTCTCAGAGCGGCTGTTGAGCTCAGCGCTGAGTAGGGTCCCCTCCTGCAGTATGGGCTCTCCCTTCCTCGTGTCCCAGGCTGTGTTGAAACTGGTGGCCACAGGATTACCAGTTCAGTCTTTGACGTTACCAGTTCCACACATTTGGTTTTTCAGATCTCTCAGAGCTACTGGTTTAATGATCTTGCACCTTTCCCGGTGGCACCGCTCATAATTGTAGAGGAAGTGCACCTTGGCAAAATCTATAAAGGTTTTGTGTCATTCTAATACCTGTTCAAAGCTCATCTTAAGGATCATTAGGAAAAAAAAAGGAGCATTTTGAATTCAAAGAACTGCAGGAGACTGACAGCCCTTTAGCCCTTTTCCCCACGTAAAGCTCCTTTTAGTGCATTCCTGGCTGAATTCCTCCTTGCTCAGCACTTGCTATAAATTGGGCAGCTCCTCCTAATTTATCATTTGTAATGAGGTGAAGTACTTGCCAATAGCTTGACTTCATGCACAAGAGCAATGGATTGCTACAAAGAAAGGTACAACAAGAACGGCTCCCATTTTCCTTACCCTTGGTAAGGCATTATTCAGAGCAAAACTAAAGCTGAGCATTGCTTCCTAATGCTTTGTTTGGAGAAGTCACGTGCTGAGCTTTTGGCTGCAACAAACACGTATTTAGAGATTACATCACATTTCAGACACAGAACTCTCCTAATTTAGCAGGAACTGCGTGACAAAAAGCCCACGCAATCCTGGAAAGGTACGACTTTTCCATCAACGCTCTGCAGGCCATATTTCAAGGGCTTCTTTGTATGTGTAAAACTCTGCATTAGTTCCTGCAGTTCAGTAAACAGTTCAAAATCTTCTTTGCCTGCTGCATCTGCAGATGTTGGAGCCAACAGTTAGGAGGATGCTCGGGAAGTTGGCTTCTCCTGTTCTCATTACTTTTTTTTTATTATTGAGGCTCTTTTATTCTCTTGCAGGTTTTGGTAAACGTTTTAACACTTAACAAGAATCTGAGTGAAAGTTTGTCACTTGGTCGACTTCACCCACAGCTTCAGTCCAACACCTTGCAGGTTGACAGTGAGTATGGACACTGGGTGTGGTACAGATCTAGCGTGTTTAGAAAAGGAGCAGGATCTTCCTTAGCACACTGCTGTGGAAGTGCGACAGCCCAGCGCACAGCGCACTGTGTTCTAGGTTCCCCAGTGGGTGTGGAGGATTCGGGGGAAGACAAAAAGCAGCTTCTTCAAAGCTTGGAGCCCCTTCTGAGCCATGCCCTCTCCCTCTTGTCTTGGGAATTCCTGGCCTTCCAACACCACCTGTCCAAACTCTCACAGGTTCTTCTTCCCAGCCCTCCCTCTGTCCCAGCTCACCTCCTTGTAGAAGCCTTGTCCTGTCCTGATGCCATTGAGGATATCCAAATAAACAGGATTGCAACCACAGCCTCACCCAGACAGGTCCCAAAAGCCAGCAGATCTTCCTACACTTTATTACCGCTGCCATAAATGAAATATTCTTTCACTTTCCAGTCCGCGTCCCTTAACTCCACCAGCTGGGGAGAAGACAAGGCTTATGGCAAGGCTTGTAGCTTGACAGTGCTGGAATCGCAGCATCAATGCTGACGCTCTGGAGACTGTACTGCCAGCTCTTGTCCTTGTTATTACATGTCTTGGTCTATTTGGTGTTTTTCACAAAGGCCCATACCTTACCAGAGTGAACCATAAGTGAAATTTGGTTCTCATCTCACACAAAATAGACGAAGTTTCTAGGCCTTCCCATTTCAGAGGAAAATCTAAAAATGTCTGTTTGTGACCTACAGACTTGGAAACTAGGATGTAATTAAAACAAATCCAAAACTTCAAAAGGTACCAATTTGTGGGTTTGGACATTTGATATCGACAAGATATACGTTAAGACACATCTGCAATGTGTATAGCTTAAATAGCTGTAGGCTTTCTGTGTGCCTGCTCGGTTTGTCCAGCTGCATTCCCAGCTTCATATCCTCGGGCACTCCTATTCATAAAGAAATTACAAAACATCAAATAAACAAAATAGAAGCAAAAGGGCAAACAACCGAAGGTAGATGGCTGGCAGATTAAGAAATATGTGAAGGGGAAGTTGGAAAGCTTATCACAAAGTCTGTAATTCGTCAACTTGTTTTACTATTGTTTGTTTTGAGCTGCCTTGCATCTTATTTTGACTATTAGCTGTTAATACTACTATTTGTAACTAAGCCCTTAAGAGCGGGGACTGCCTTGTGTTCTGTAAGAAGAATAACTACAATAGGTGCCAACAATGTATTTTCCCCTTTTTCCAAAGAGGAGGATCTTCCACATCTTTAAATAGTCTTCTGGGTCCTCTCATTTCCCCCACCGCACAGAGCACTGCCCAGCTGGGAACAGCCTTTGCCGCTGAGAGCCGAAGGGCCGCTCCTCGGCACGGGGACACCTTCTGAAGAGGCTACAGGCAGTTTCCTTCACACTGCAGATCCCAGCAGGGTTAGAACAGAGCTTTGCATCACAGGTAACAGCGGTTTCAGTTACAAACTCCTCTTCTAAAATCCCTACAGGTGAGTTTCCTGAAGAAGATATTGAATTTCTTGTAGCCAGGGGCCATCAAGTGGATAAAGTCAAAGTGGTCTCCCTAGTTCACGGGGCCAGGAGAACCAACAGTTTCATCATTGGCCTGAAGGACCCCAGGAGCGTGGATGCTGCCGGAGCCACAATATTGTAGCACCTCCCGGATGGCGTGTTCATGGAATAAGGTGCAGACAAATCAACCCAAGTGACGTGCATGTTCTGAAATGGCCCCTTCTCCATCCCCGGGGTGGCAGCCCGGCATACACACTGCTGAGTAGACTTTCTGCATCCCCCACCCAGGATGACACCAGAGGGGCTAGCAGCACCAACATACAGCTCCCTGATTTTTTTCCTTTTATTTGTAAATTATTTGAATTGCAAGCAGCCCAGTCCTTGTTACAGGAATGCAGGGAGCCCACTTTTCTTTTGGCAGAATCTTGCTAATAAATTCAGCCCAATTCTAGCCAGCATCTTAATTTTAGTGAGCAGGAACATCAGCAAAGGAAAAAACAGCTGATGGCGATACTGTCATCTTCGTCTCCCTGTCTTTCCCAAGTTCATTCTTTGCCTCTTGTGTAAGCCAATAATTAATACATCCTACTGTAGTGTTTGTAGGTGCCTGTAGCTGGAATATCAGGGAGTCCTTTAATACTCCATGTGGGCCAGCTGACTTTTACCAGCGTGCAGCTGGTAATTCCTGTTAGTCCCTTTTCTCACATCACTATGTACCTTGAATTTCGGGAGTAAATATTTTGAATCAAGTCACTGTGCAGACTCACTGGCAGTCTGATTTTGTAACTGGAGCAATGCTTTTCAACTTCTAACAACTTGTGGACCCCCCCAGTAGTTTTCTTACAGAGGTTCAGCCTCCTCCATGGTGAATTTAGGCTTAATTTTCTTAGATACTTTTTGGAGATATCTTAGCAGTACTCCACAGACTTGTAAAAATCCATAGATGTGAAAATCCACAGACCGCGGACTGAAAACCACATGGAGGGTGTTTAGGTATGTTCAGGGCTTTCCTTGCACTGCCTTATCTCAGCCTGATCTGAAAGCCTGAATCGTGTAATCCCTAGAGAGGCTTGGGATTTTCTGCTTGCTAAATGCACACCTGTACGTCAGGTCTGTGTTTTGATACTCGTGGCTCTATCGGAAAAGCTGAAGAGAGTGAGAGAAAAGGTATACAAACCAAACCAAACGCTACTGAGATCACTTCCTGTCTGCAGCGTGTAGTGCAAAATATAAGAATAGTTCTGCATTTCTTGTCTGAAATAGAGTGAAGAAATAATACCACATCTGACAGCTGCACCACTTCATTCAACCCACATTTGGATGTTTCCTTCTCTTTTTACTAGCACGTTAGACAGAGACACCTGCCACTAAAAAATTCTGGAATTTGATAATTTTCTGCAGTCTAAAATTTGATGATTTCCTTCACGGTGCAAATGCATCTATGGCCACTGTACATATTATATATGTATGTCTGCTTATGGTTGTCTTGGTCTTTCCTTTGATGATTTCACCAGTCACCCCCAACCTTCCTCCTGAGGGACCCTGTAACACCCATCTGTTTGTAACGCACTTTCCAAACACTCCTTGCCATTTGATGCTGGGAGCGTGTGGGTCATTTTGGGGTGGTCAGGGCGCTACAGCAGATAATCGGACGCATCGTCCCCGCCAGCTGAGGATCTCAAAGCATCTTTCATGCCTTACACGCCACGCCAAGGAAGGACAGAGATGCTTTTATGCTCCGCTGAAGTGCATCCACCCATGAGAAGAGCACGGCAGCTACCTAGCAGATGGGAACATCAATGGTGTTTTCTGTTAAAAATGCGTCAGTGGCCTCTGCTGAGAGACGGGGAAGTGCAACGTTATCTTTGGGAAGTTGTCTTCTGTGCCGCCACACTGCCTGTAGGGCAAGAAGAGACTTTCTTCCCCATAGGGACATCAAATCTATTTATTTTTCTGTCATCAGCACTCGAGTTGGTCATTGCCTGAAGCTGGAGTGTTCATAAAACTTTACGTGTCTTGGAGCAGACCGCTTCGGGTTTCACGGGAAGGGAAGGATGCAGTTCTGTGTGTTGAATCTCACTGGTGGAAATTTGGGGTTTTCTGGTATGGTACAGCAGTGATTTATCCCTCAGGCATGGAGGTTTACTGTGCACAGCTGCAAAATAAGTGGTCAAGTCATCGTCGCTTCAGCACTTCACATAGAATATCACAAAACACTTTGAAAGATAAAATTCCTCCTTATTAACTGAATTCACCAACTCACTTCTGGTGCTGGAAGCTGTGCATTCGTTTGGGAGTTAAAGAATCTGGTCTTGATTCAAAAGGGCACTTACATGCCCCAAGGTACAATTTCACAGCAGTTATTCAGAATCTTAAAATAAAGCATGTTCCTAAATGCTCTGCTGGATCATGGCCTATGTTGCAGAAAAGAGAAAATCTAAAATAATTGGAAGATGGGACTTAGGCCCCAGGTGACAACTAAGAGAAGTAAAGATATTTGGAATTATTTTCCAAGAGAAGTAAAGATATTTGGAATTATTTTCCATTTTCTCTTTCCATTTTTGTTTAAAAACGGCATCAGTATAGCACAGATGTGTTCAACATAGAAACCTTTAATCTGCTAATTGGCCCAGTGTCTCTGATACTTTAGGTCCATCTGTTGTGATGAGATCTGATTAATTTAATGTGAGGTACCAAGAAATACTTGATGTTTCCTGCTGTACAGGTGAGATAGACCTTGTGAAATAAAGGGCCATATTCTGGAGGGGTGTGTGTGTAGAGTAACTGCACTGATTTCAACTTGGCTACTGCAGACGTCTAACAGCTCGGAAACAGAATTTGTCCTGAAGCTTTTACATGAAAGTGTCAGTGAGGAGCTCAGAACACGAAATACAAAATACAAAGTGGCTGAGAAAAACAATCAAGAAAATTCTTAAAGGAACAAAATAAACCCAAATAAAAAAGGGGGGGGAAAAAAAAAAGATGCCTTTGCCAAATGTGACTGTTATGATCTGGAACGCGACCAGACTGTCTCTGCCCTTGTTTGCGTTGCTCCCCATCGACGTATACTGGTTTGTACGTTGGGATAAGCTGGAGACAGGCTCTGCCGCTAAGTGTCAGTTCAATTTATCAAAAATTTATCAATTCATGAGCCATTCATGAGCAGAGAAGATTAGCAGCGTTTCGCTAGCTTTGGATACCGCCGTTCACCCCCGTGCCTCCAGCACCGA
>NW_010523110.1:0-11431 GCF_000687285.1 Phaethon lepturus
TGAGCTCCTCCTGAGAGGGTGATGACCACCAGCTGAACCTCCCTCTTGAGCTGGTGGGGTGATGACGCCACCATGGCGCGAACTGCTGCGCCATGCCGTGGCTGACGTGCCAGGCTGTTTGCCCGCTCTGTTGGCAGCGCTCCTGGTCACTGGTGCTCCCCAGGCTGCCCTTTATTGGCGTGGGGCTGGGCCGCCATTGCTCTGGCAACACCCAGGCCTCGTCAGTGTCTCCAGCAGGAGCTGCCTTATCTGTAGTGCCTGAAAAAACCAAAGAAAAAACAAACCTCTGTTCTTTCAGTATCACTTTTTCATTTACAAGTAGTTATATTTGGGATGTTTATTGACAAAGAGAAAAGCAACGTGTGTTAAAACTGAGTATTTGATCCCTCCCCTGGGAAGACTTCAGAGCTTCCCTTTAAAACAGGGAATTCCCTTCCTGTCAACACACCTCTCAGAGAAACAAGTATTTGTGCCAGATACTTGCAAAAGGTACAGAGAGATAGACTGCAGATTACAGCCCTAAAGAGATGTTTTAATCATCCCTTAATCGCCTATTTATGCAAATTTCATCATCACAGTTTGGATAACATACATTTGTTGTGGACAAAGGTTTTTTTGGGCAGGGTGATGAGGTACCAGTGATTAGTCTGTAAAACTACAGTAATGCCTCTGAGTCCTCAAACCCCAACCAAACCATTTCTTGCATGCTGAATATGAGGGTCATAGGCAGAGAAGTTACCGGCATCCCCTAAGTTAAAGAGCACCAAACTGGATGTTTAAGCAACAGATTGACAAGGATCTTTGAATGAACAAGAGGCGTCCCACAACGCTTTGAGTTACCTGCAACCACTTTTCAGATGTCCACCAGCAAGGACGAGTGAATACCAGCCCTCCACTACAACTTTCCCCTAAATGCTGCCATAAATATGTGAAATGGTTCACATTGCTGGTTCCTTGGTAATGGAGGATTGCCTGCAGTGGGGCTGGGTTAGAGATGAAGAGGAGGTCTGGCTTGCTGTTTGAGGCAGAGAAGGAGGTGGGTGTGGGGGTATGTTTTTGTGTGCTATCTTGCTAGGGAAAATACACCACTTCACTGGACCTTGAGTTTGATGTTGTATTCCAGAGAGCAGGGCAGGAGGGGAAGACTATGAGGAAAACTGATAAGAAAGTTATCAGTTACAATTTACATCTAAAAGGACACTTAATAGACTGCTTTCCTTCTTGTCTTTCTGCAGCCCAGTGTACCTGTATTGTAAAATGAAGAAATGGTTTTGTGCACTGTTTCAATTTGGTGTCAGTGAAAAAAGCACTGCTCTCCTCCCCACCCTTCCCCACCCACCCAGCTTATTGCCTATTCTTGGTTGATAACTAGGGTGAAGGAAAAGCGAAACTACTCCCAGAACTTTCTAAGCCCCTGTGAAGATCTAGACCTACACTTGTCATCAGGTACTGCCTGCCTACTTTGATAATGTGCCGTATTGCGGGTCAGAATTTGCCACCCATGGCAATGGCCAACTGCTTTTTCTTGACTAAAGGATTGTAGCCTGATCCATTGTACCTCCAAGATACTGCTAGTCAAAACTACCTTGTCGTGGTTTAGCCCCAGCCGGCAACTAAGCTCCACGCAGCCGCTTGCTCACTCCCCCATGGTGGGACGGGGGAGAGAATCAGAAGAGTAAAAGTGAGGAAAGTCATGGTTTGAGATAAAGACAGTTTAACAAGTAAAGCAAAAGCTGCACATGCAAGCAAAGCAAAACAAGAAATTCATTCACCGCTCCCCATGGGCAGGCAGGTGTTCAGCCATCTTCAGGGAAGCAGAACTCGATCACGCATAATGGTTTCTTGCAAAGACAGATGCCATCACTCCGAACATCCCTCCACTCCTTCCTTCTTCTTTGTCCCAGCTTTATATACCGACCAGGATGTCATATGGTAGGGAACATCCCTTTGGCCATCCTGGGTCAGCTGTCCTGGCTATGTCCCCTCCCAGCTCCCCATGCACCCCCAGCCTGCTCGCTGGCAGCCCAGCACAAGGAGCTGGACTGTCCATGACTGCTCAGCAATAACTGAAAACATCAGCACGTTATCAACATTTTCTCATCCCAAATCCAAAACATAGCCTCGCACGAGCTTCTGTGAAGAAAGTTAACTCTGCTCTGGATGAAACCAGGACATAGCTCTAACGAGCTTCACTTATGTATCTCACAAGACTATTCAAGAAAAAATAGTTTGAGTATTGGAAACATTAGCTCCTTCCAGGCTAACGTGATGTATTGTTCAGCTTTTGTGCTTCTGTCAAAAGTGTCAGCAAACCCATTTTCTGTTACATTTTACAGACTATTTTTAAAAAATTGTTACCTAAATTCCAGTTTACTCCCCACTCAGAACAATGTTTTTCAGCATAGCTCTTACCAGAAACTGACTGATAAGCAGAAATTCTTTAAGGTTCATTATTGTTAATAGACAATTTTTCCCCAAAAATTAAGTTTCCTGGATGACGTATCTCCACCACCACCACCACCACCACCTGTCCTGCTAAAAACCTGTTTAAAACCTGACAGGGTGTTGTCCTGAGAAAGGCAGGGGCACACATGGTGGAGCCAAACCAGCCCTGTCCTCTGCCCTGTTTTTACTGCCCTGGGCCCTCCTCATTGCTGTATTCTTTGCTCCCCACACTGCTCAGCATTCAAAATAAATGCTGTCACAAGGACTGCCCCAGCAAGTGGAGGCAGGCAATGCTCAGAGCCTAAAGGACTCAGACCTTTTTTATCCCTCATAATGCTCGGGCAGTGGGAAGGACCCCCATCTAAGAAGTAAATCCACAGCCCTGGCTAAACAGGCATGAAACAGTCTTAGTGTAACTAAGGTTCTTTGCTTGAAGTTTTATTTTATTTATTCCTGGGATTTTCACCCTTTTTCATCTTAATTAGTATCTCAGTAGGCCACTTGTGCTTTTATAATCTATCACAGCCCTGAGAAGAAGTGTGGGTTTTGCTTACAGTTGGGCTGATGCCAACGCAACGCTCCTTCAGATACGTTGCAGGCATTGCCATCCTCCAGGCAAAGTCAGTTTGCCCCAGCTGCAGAACAACTCATGCTACTTTTAGCTATCTTTGATATCGTTTGGCAGCTGAAAGTACGGTGGCGAGGATTAGCGCTGCAGGAATCACCAGGGATCATGGAAGGAGCAGAGAGCAGCTGGCATAAGCAGGGCATCCTCAGTCGTTTCACAGTGGGTTTGTGCCAAAGTCTGGATACCAGCAGAAAGGTGACAGTATGTACATGCACCCGCTGCTTCAGTTGCCCTGGTGAGCTCTACCACTCCTGGCTTACAGAAGGGAAATAGAAACAATTTATTGGCATAATGGTACTTTGGGACCTGCTCCAGCTTGTCTAGAGCAGCTGAAGTCACAGATCCCAACACGCAGGCCTTCTGAGCAAAGGTGGAAGTATTTGCTGTGGGATAAGATAAATGCAATCTGCTTTGTGATCCCAAAATTGCAAACAAAACCAGTGCCATGGAGCTCAGCTATTTGGAATATTTTTAATAGTGAAAATGTATGTTTGTTTCCATCAGGATTACAAAATAGGTATTAAAAATATTTCTGTGCTTTATCATATTTAGTGTCCTGGTAAGCCTTGCCCTCATGAAACAATGTCCCTTTAATTTACCCCCTCCCCTGGTCTCCCAAGATATAAATGAAATAGAACATGCTGTAGTTACAGAATGTCTGACAACTTGTTCCACACGCACTGCTGGAATATATCTTATGCTGTAATTTTCAGGCATTCAGTGTTTATTCATTGCTTCCCATGTATTATCTTAATTGGACTGCTGTAAACCTAAATATTTTCCTGGTCTGTCTTGCGTACCTATTTTTTTTAATCTGTGAGTAGTAGCACAGTGAGTTCCTGAGGTTACAGCTCCTCATCTGTTTGTGTCCTGCAGCCTATGAAATGGTTAATCATTTGTTTTGTTCTACTGAAAGTCATCCTGCAGAGATGCTCATCTTTATGAGATGTGACCATTTGCTTTAGGGCAAAACCCTCCTCTGGCATAAGGTGTCCATTCTCTCTGGACTGTGACAAGAAGAGATACAGAAACTATGGGAGAGGAAAACTTGGTTCCCTTGCATTGACAGGCCCTGTTAACATCTTTCTGCCCTCAGACCCTACTAACTGGGGTGTGGTAGCTAAGACAGAATGAAAATCTAGCAGAACAAACACATGTGTTTTACATGTGCATTATTAGGCTGAGATAGTTTTTACACCTTAAAAACAACATGCTGCTGGAAAACAGTGGATATTTCATTTTTCAGTGCAACATATGCTCAATAACAGAGCTCCCTCTGCTAAAATAGGTTTGAGGTAGGTGATATCTCTTGGCTACAGCATCCCTGCTATCGACTTCTTTTAATCTGATACACACACTCTAGCGTGCATTTCAGCTTTCTATTCACAGCAGCAAGAACCTGTGGTTCACACGAGGAACAGTGATCTCTTATCCCTGAGACACCTACCTAGAGCAATACATGGTGCACTTCCATAATTGCCAGTCTTTTTATATGACTGTGTCTGAAGGAAGCTATTTTTGTCATGGCTTAACAATGTTCAGACCTTGAGGCTGAAAAAGGGCCATGAGTTCCCGAACTGTGGGACATAATCTGGGTCAAAGGCAATAGTGGGAAACATAGAATTCACAGCAGCGGAGGAAAAAATGCCCTTTGAGTATCTCTGCAGAATAATCTGTTCACTTTTACCTTCAGTGCCTTTGTCTGGAGGACAATGGGGAAAAGTTCAGGAAGGAGACCTCAATGATGGGGTTCTCTAAAGCCCTCAGATCAAAGTCACAGACAGCACAGCTCTGCTGCTTGAGCGATGATCATCCCGTACTTACAAATGGAAGAGGTCAGGAAGAGAATACAAAAGGGAGAGAGATATACGACAGGAAAGAAAGGAGAGACAGAAGGCATTTCCATTTCTTCATGACACAGTCCCTTGTCTTTTTTCCATCAGGTCTACAGTTCTTTATCTGCTTTAATTTTGTAGTTCAGCCTGAGTTAACTCTCAAGCTAGCTTGTTTCACCATCTAAACAGCCTCTACAGGCCTGGTCTTACCCTTAGTGGTAGCAAAATCTCCACTGGCTTCAAAGTGGGAATGTAATAGATGCAAGAAGAGTGAGTCTAAAGGAGTGACTTTGTGTCTTTGTTATTGGACTGCTGCTTTCAGAAATTGTATCAAGAGAACTGAAAGCAAGATAAATCCATTAGCAAAGACAAAAGATTAAAAACATACACAGTTGAGGACAATTTGTGCAGCACTTTTTCATGAGCCAAAGGGCTGGGGAGAGAGTACATTGAGTTTAAATTCATTGTATTGTTGTAGGCAAAAAAAAAGATAAAATGCATCCTGTGGAACAGCAATTGCTGGTTTTAGACAATTACCTCAGTCTTGCAAGGTGTAATGAAGAAATATCCTGAAAGTGTGAAGTCTACTGCAGAAAAAATAATAAGGGATCAATAACAAACACATTACACAAATATCTCAGTTGTCCCTGTTTCCTTTAAAAATCTGATCTGGTTGCCTTAGGAAACATGGCAGGATGCCTGCCCCTATGCCTCTCCCAGTCAGGACTTTTTCTTGTATTTTACTCATTGGCTAGTTTCACTCAGATTTGACAGAAAGGTGAAGATCTCAAAGGCAATTCAGTTCCTATGAGCTTCATGGAAGCAGCCACCTTAGTGTGGAGGAAATAGTTGCCATCCAGTGCCTCTGTTTAAAAAGAGGTGAATGACCTGCATTAGAGATAGAGGACTCATGGGAGGGATAGCCAGAGATAAATACCTCAATGACATGAAGACTCTCAATTTGTGTGTAAGGCAGAGAACTGTAACTTCATCAGTTAGTGGAGCTCCACGCATCCTTTGCTTTCCTTGGCTGGCTGGCTTTTATAGTGACTAAAGCCTCTTCTGTAGCAGCAGTCCTGCAAGTAGGGTGTGGGTTTATGGAAACTGTGGGGCATTGGAGTGTGTGGGTCTGAAGACACAGGTTGCCTGCTACAAGCTCCTGCCAAGAGTCCCCAGCTGGTGGCTGAGGCAGGTGCCACCCTGATGGCAGTGCAGGGGGAGGAGGACTGCTAGTTATCCCAAGTAGTTGTGCCCCAGCAGGGCTAACAGTTTGTCAGTGTTAAGCACAAAATCAGTCTCCTGAGAGGAAGAAGTGTGAGAACTTCTGAACAAGAAAAACCCAACCTGCATATCATGCTCCATTGCAATAGGGTAACGTTTGGGCCATTGCTCTACATGAGTTACACCACATACATCTCTGAGGTATATCCTCGCTGAGTATGTTGTGGAGGTTTTTAATCACCATCAAAGGCTAACATTTGTCAGAGACCTTTATTTGCTTAACATGACAAGTTTTTTCATCTGCATGGACTGAGCAACTTCTTATATTTTAGAAAGTATTTCCACACTCTTTATTAAAAAGGCTATAGGGATTATATTAAGAAGGAAATTTGACGTCTGATTTCTCCTGTCGAGGATATCTGAAAGGAAACATGCAGAAAGAAAGGTGACCTTTGTATCTGGATTGCAGGCCTATTACTGATGGATGTTGACATTTTTGTAAAGTCTTCTTTCTTGGAAGGATGCCTATTGGATTAACTCCTAGCCTTCTGATTAAAGTAGAGCTAAGCATGTTCTGAGGGAGAAAAAAGATGAATTCTCTCCCTCTAGTGATTAACTTCAACAGAAATGTGCAGTAATCTGCCAGTACCCTTGGTTTTCTTACAGATCTCTAGCAGCAAAACAATTAGTCTCAAAAGATGTTTTTTATCACAGCCTGAGGTTCCACTCCAGTGCTGATTGAAAGCAGGAAGAATCCTTGTAACAGGTCTCCCCCCTAGCATCCACTGAGCAATGGCCTGATGAGTTTGCATCATAAACCCTCACCCACTGAGTTTTTATTTTGTTTTAAAGCCCAACACCTCTTGCAGCAGAATGAGTAATCTAGCTCACAGTGAATCTATCTGGCATGCCATCAACAAGATGGATTTTGACAATAGTGGCAACATGACAAATGTAGCCCAAATAAAGAGACTTCCTGTTTCCTAACTTGCCCCAGCAAAGCCTAATAGAATTTTTAGATTCTTCTCCATGATTCTGCTACTGGTAAAACTGATGTCATGGGTACCACCTCGCAACAGAGGAAAAGTAAGAACACCAGTAACACTTAAAACCAGACACCCTCAACACTTTTAAGGTAAAAATTACCACCACCTAGAAGAACAAAATAGTGTCAATGGTGGTCTGGAAATTGTTGCTAGACCCAGCTAACCTCACAAACTATATCTTAGTAGTTCACCACTCTTTTTCTAGAAGCAAGCCCACTGAAATCTTTCTTAAGTATCCCATTCAGGCAGTTAGAGGTAATCATACTGCTAGGTCTATTTATAGTTTTCAGGAAATACTACTGTCAGATATTACTTTCCTGCATCACAAAATATAGCTAAGTCATTTGCAGGCTGTACCAACCACACCATGAAAGAAAAGTCATTGTTGTGAACTATTGCTTCATTTAAAAAGCTATCTGATGGAGGCATAAAGAAAAGAGATTCTTTCTGAAGGTCCTAATTGGTGCTGATAAGGTTCATGTGAAGACAACAGAGACTCAGATCACAGAATATTTGAATTATTTGGGCAGAACTGAAATGTCTGTCAGACTGCACCATTCCCTGTTCTTCTTACTCTCTGAAGAACAGTAGCATCCAGATGGCAGTCATATAGTTGATGATAAATCTAGTGCACGTAAAGTCACAGATGGTGCTAAAGAAGAGGCAAAAGTACCACAATGAACTCCTCGTTGCTTGGATTTAAACTTCCACTGACCATCTGCCATTTAGTCAGGAAGCCAAATCATTATGGCCTCCACAGCCTGTCTCTGTCACATGCAAGGTCAAGTTCCCAGGTTTGTCCATTCTCTTCAGTGACATTTCATGAGATGGGAGAGGCTCCTGCAAGATCACAACCTCAGAGAACAACTCTCTTACTCTGGAGCTGTGGAGAGGAACAGTTCAAACCAAGAGTTCTGGAAAGGGAGATGGAGTGGCGAGGCTATCCGTAAAGTGCTCAGACACAAAGCAGTTAACAGCTATCAGTCCCATCCTTTCCCTCACCGTACAGCTACTCCAAAATGAACACCACATCCTGCTTCCACTGGGGTCTGTAAGGTGAGATGTTGAAAGAAACGCTTTTGAATGTCTGCATCATATACACCATGGGTATATGGTCCCTATCACTGCCTTTCATAGCTGAGTGATGAGAGGCACCAAAAAGTACTCCTCTATTTAACCAGAGTGTAAAATCCTCCAGTTCTAAAAAGAACAGAAAACCTCTGATAAGAGAAACAAGGAAGCATCTATGTTAGATGATATAAATATCAGTTTTGTACTCAAATACTGTGGTATGTACAGAAAGCAATGTCTCACTCATTTTTCTGAGTGCTTTGACCTTATAAGACCTTTCTGCTTTTAAAGCAAGGTCCAGGGCTGTACAACCTTTTAAGATGCACATTTATACAGTCAAAAATAATGCCATACATGCCCGCATTCACCTCAGACAGTTTTCTGTTCTGTTAGTCATCCTTTTCCTAGAATGAACATTTGGGGTCAGAGAAGAGAGGAGAAATGGGAACCAAGCAAAACATGAGATCACTGCAGAATATTTCAGAGGTTTTATTCCATTAGGATGTCCATTCTTTCCTGCCAGCATCGTTATTGCTAGGTTCAGTTTAAGGGTCAATCGCATATTCCATTATGCCAGTTCTGCATAAAAAAGGACCAAAGAGATAGTTCCTCACGGAGAGAGCCTGACGTGAGCTCTCATGGAGCACCTAAGCTGGCATTCAGCTGCAAACCTCTGTCAATGATTTCAAAGCTGTTTCCACAGTCTAACTATTTTTCCTATGTATTTTTCACACTATCAAGATGCTATCACCCACCCATTCAAGTCAAATGATAACAAAAGGTGACATTTCTTACTGCATTTCTGTCCCTTCCATTTCTGAATCCAGATGAGGTACTAAATAGGCTGAAATTCCCAAGGCTGAAAGTACTACTTAAAGACTGTTCAGGTCCAATAAATAACATCACTAATGCATCATACAGGGCCTTGTCTATGATATAATACTTTAATCTGCCACAAATGACAGTCAGGGCTGGCAGCTGGAAAGACTTTTGTGATTTTCCCCACTCTGTCTTCCACTCTGTTACATTTGTCGTTGTCCTGTGCTATATATATCGCCTGTGCTATAGCTTTGATTGCTGCAGTGACCAGGGAGATAGATACACAAAGAATTGTATTAAAAATGCCATATCTAAGCTTCCCAAAAGGAAGTAGTAGTATTAGCAGATAATATACTTCTCTAGTGGTAAATAAGCAAGAAATAAACTATGGTTAATTAAAATTGTAAGAATTATTTGCTTATCTAAATGCTCAGCTTTATTAGAAAAAAGCCATAGAGCCTTATATCTAAACTGATCCAAAACCTGATCCTTGCATCTAACTACTGACCAGGATAAAACATATATTTTTAAGTTGTCTTAATTATTCTTCATTATTGTAGGTAATTATCAGCTATAAAAAAGCATGTTAGAGTCTGAGGATTAGAGACTGGATTATCAGATAGTGAGGTGGACTGAAAGCTGGCTGAATGGCTGGGCCCCAAGGGTACAAAGTGGTACAAAGCCTAGTTGGAGGATGGTAACTAGCGGTGTACCCCAGGGGTCCATACTGAGTCCAGTCCCATTTAACATCCTTGTTAGGGACTTGGATGATGGGGCAGAGTGTACCCTCAGCAAGGTTGCAGATGATAGAAAACTGGGAGGAAAGGCTAATAGGCCAGAGGGGCATGCTACCACCCAGAGGGACCTCCACAGCCTGGAATAAATGGACTGACAGGAACCTCATGAAGTTGAGCAAAGGGAAGTGCAAAGTTGAGTTGCATTCCTCATTTTTCCACCAATATAAAAGTAATTAATCAAAAGATTTGGCACTTGTAAAACTGAACAAACCCTCACACTTTACAGTTAAACTCTGATGCTCAGAGTTTACTACAAGGTGTTTTCTAAGCCAGGCATTCATCATGGTTCAGTGGAGGACTAGCCCTTCATACAAGTGACAGCAATGCACAGCATTAAGATCACAGAATCATATAATCATGGAATCATAGAATCATTTAGGTTGGAAAAGGTCATCAAGTCCAACTGTAAACCCAACACTGCCAAGTCCACCACTAAACTATGTCCCCAAGTGCCACATCTACATGCCTTTTAAATACCTCCAGGGATGGCCACTCAACCACTTCCCTGGGCTTGACAACCATTTCAATGAAGAAATTTTTCCTAATATCTAATCTAAACCTCCCCTGGTGAAACCTGAGACTGTTTCCTCTTGTCCTATCACTTGTTACTTGGGAGAAGAGACTGACCTCCTTTCAGGTAGTTGTAGAGAGTGATTGTAGAGAGGTGTCCCCTGAGCCTCCTTTTCTCCAGTCTACACAATATCAGTTCCCTCAGCTGCTCCTCATAAGACTTGTTCTCCAGACGCTTCACCAACTTCGTTGCCCTTCTTTGGACATGCTCGAGCACCTCAGTGTCTTTCTTGCAGTGAGGGTCCCAAAACTGAACACAGTATTTGAGGTGTGACCTCACCAGTGCCAAGCACAGGGGCAGAATCACTTCCCTAGTCCTGCTGGCCACACTGTTTCTGATAAAAGACAGGATGCTGTTGGCCTTCTTGGCCACTTGGGCACACTGCCAGGTCATATGATGAAAGTCCATCCTGAGGGTTGCCTAGGGTGAATGAAGCAGCCCCACAAATCAAGACGTCCTCTGTTAAGAAAAAAAGGAGGGTAATTTTCATAGGTTACTCCCTTCTGAGGGGTACAGAGGGCCCAATATGTCTGCTGCCTTCCTGAGGCCTGGGTGAGACATATCACCAAGAAACTCCCTGGTCTGGTTTGTCCTACTGATTAGTGGGCCTGACTAACTGATTAACTAACTGACTAACCCACTTTTAGTCATGCAAGTTGGCAATGATGAGGTTGGACTAAGAAGCCCACAGGCAATTAAAAGGGACTTCAGAGCACTGGGGCGACTGATCGATGGTGCGGGAGCACAGGTAATGTTTTCATCAATCCCTTCAGTGACAGGGAAGAACACTGAAAGGAATAGGAAAGCACACCCGATCAACACATGGCTCAGGGGCTGGTGCCATCATCAGAATTTTGGGTTTTTTGACCACAGGGTGGTTTACAAGGCACTGGGCCTCCTCACAGAAGATGGAGTGCAACTGTCTCCAAGGAGCAAAAGGATTCTTGCTTATGAGCTGGCAGGTCTCATCGAGAAGGCTTTAAACTAGATTTGAAGGG
>NW_010523110.1:11731-11961 GCF_000687285.1 Phaethon lepturus
ATAGGCATAGAAAGAGAGGCGGTGGTATGTTACGGAGTGTTTTGATTGTACAGAAATCAATGATTGTGAAGACCAACTGGAGTGCTTATGGGTAAGGATGAGGGGGAAGGCCAACAAGGCAGATGTCGTGCTGGGAGTCAACCAGGATGAAGAGACAGATGAAACATTCTATAACTGACTGGCAGAAGTCTCGCAATCCCTGGCCCTTGTTCTTGTAGGGGACTTCAGTC
>NW_010523111.1:0-3104 GCF_000687285.1 Phaethon lepturus
GAGACCAGGTGTGATGAACTGACCACAAGCCGCTGCCTTCCGGGGGGGGGTGTTCCCTGCAAACACCCCAGGGCAGCTCCCCATGTTCATCAACACTAGATGGGTACAAAGCACCAGATTGCTGGTAAATAAAAGGACGAGCACTAAAATTAAGACCCTGTAGTTTCAGTTTCATCTGCAGGTGCTCAGCACTCCTTAAGAAGAAATTTGGAATAATGCAAGACAGTCTGTTGGGGTAAACCAACCAGTCTGTTGGCTGGCCACTCCAAGGGATCTTCTGTGAGGAATTTTTGACTCAATTGTGAAGAATGTTAGAAGCCACAAGAGGAAATCTGGCATCTTTCTCCTTCTGGGATACTTGATAATTTATTTAAGTAATACATTCAGATTGAAAAAAATGACTTATTGACACGATACATGAGTACACAGCAGTAGAGGAAAAGAGATGGAGAACAGCAGAGAATTGCTGTATTCTCTGAGTCCTTCCTGGTGAAGATCAGAGCCCAAGATGGCCTTTCTCTGTACTGTTTGCTGGAGCCCATCCAGCTCAGTACTCCAAGGCAGTTGACAGCATTTTATAATCTGTTATAGATCAGGACTGTTTCTCAGGATATAAAATTTGCTAAAGACCATTCCACCCTCTTTTGAAGTTCTGCAAAAACACTGGTCTAGGAGCTCACAAATACATAATGAAATAACAATGCAAACACAGAAAGTGTACAAGTGAAGCTAACTCTTCTCCTGGTAACTAATATTCACCTCAGCCAAACCTCATCTCCAGGAATATGGATTTTTCAGGACAGATTTACCAGTGATTTCACCTGCATGACTCTGCTATTCAGAGCTTGTGCCTTCGGCCCCCACCCATGTGCAAATCTGGTAGCAAGATCATTTAAAATATGTTTTGCTGTTAGCTGGTTAATTAGTCAAATCTGTAAAAGCTACATATATGTGCAAGTCCATACTGCTAAGATTTTCTTCCAGAGGTCCAAAATACAATTACTCTACCTTTTGGTGGCAGCATTTGTTTTCTTTGATTTTATGAAAGGGAACAAAGCGGTGGGAGGAAGATGCAGGTTGTCCTTCCACTCTACGAGAAATTAGAGGGAAATGTAAGCCTCTTGGTAAGAAAGGCATAGAAACATTCAGAAAGCAGTACTTTCTGAGTACTGCAAATTATCTGTTTTGTGAGACATTTTGGATATAAAAGTAAAAATACATATAACGTACCCATGTACTGTTGTATATATGGGTAACCAAGTAAGGAAGTTTCTGAAAGAGCAAAATCACAGAATCACAGATTCACTAAGGTTGGAAAGGACCTTCAAGATCATCAAGTCCAACCATTAACCTAATGCCACTGTGTGCCCTAAACCATGTCCTGAAATGCCACATCCACACGTTTTTTGAACACTTCCAGAGATGGTGACTCCACCACCTCCCTGGGCAGCCTGTTCCAATGTGCTTCTTGAAACCTTTTGTTTATGAAATTACCTGGATATTCAAAAAAACCCCATTATATACAACATTTTCAATACACATGAAGTATTTGTTTACAAGAGCTTTATGTTTCATTCTATATCAAAGTTCCTATCATACTCACCGCTGTGATACCTAAAGGTTTTTCCAGACTCTATTAATCAACATTACTACCTTTCTCATATATGGCTTACCTTTTGGGGATTTTCCTTGGGGAGAAAAGCAGATGAGGTGGAGTGGCTTTGAAAGGGTTGGTTGTGGGGTTTATATACACTTTTTAAAAATGGACAAATTTATGAAGTATCTGCAGAAAAGGCAGCTGAAAAATAGAATACTTCCATTAGGATTGAAGGCAACAAGGTCTGTGATGCATCTCTGGACCTTAAGGAGTTTCTTCAAGGGTCTCAAAGAGATTTTTTTGGTGAATTCTGCTCAGACAAGCTTTGTCCTTATAGTAGAAGTGGTGTACCAGAGGAGGAAGGCTGGCAACAGCCATCTACGTTCCTGCATGAGCCTGTAAGCAGCCTTCTGCACATCTTAGCCTTGAGCCATAAAGCTCTTTATCGGTAAGGGCTGCAGACATGAGCTTGCCTTAACCTTCTATGAGGAGCTAATTCAGATGAGGGAGTAAAGTTTTGGTGGTGTCCTGGTCGCTGCACAGGTGAGGAAATGTGTTCTGCACTACTTAGAGGTGCCAAAGGGCTGCACATTTTATGTGTTCTGATTCTGTTTCTGCTGCCATCCAGTTAAGATGTATTACACAGGCCATGAAGCAACTGCTTATCTTACTCTCAAGGGTAGGCTGGAGCCTGTCATCTACCCAGAAGTGAAAGGAGAAGTTAATTATAAGAACAGATACCCAAAGCAGTGAGAAATGCAATAACCATCAGCTGCAACTGGCTCCGGGGAGAGCTGGTATTATGGGGACGACCAGCACGGTGGCCGGTTACAATATCCTCGGCTAGAATGTGGAAAATTATATCTCAGGTGACCCACTTAAAGAGGCTGGACCAGAAATTGACTGAGAAAGCCCTATAGAGAAGATTAATTTTGTGTTGTTGTTTTCTTGCTTCAGCAACCTTGTTAATACTAGTGCTGAAATGTAGCTCCTGCGTCGGATACCTCACAAGAAGATAAATGCAGCATTGCCTTTCCTTGTCTTGGCTGAGCCTGTAGGGTGCTGAGTACCCTGCAAGGAGGCTTAGGAAGGTTTTGCGGTGTAATTCAAATACGTCCAGGTAAGGCGAGGTACAAATGCCTCTGTTTCTGTTATCCTATATTGGACTCACACCCTGAAGCAGTCTCAGAGCTGTCATTTGTCCCAGATCAGCTGGACACCTCTGTGGCATTAGAGGTGGCCCTGCAGTGATGTCTCAGGCTGATAGCAATGCCCCGTTTTGAGGCAGAATATGGAAATCTGCCCTGGGCGGGTGGACCCACTGTCTGCAGATCCCTGCAGCTCACTGACCAGCACCTGACAGCAGCAGAGCTATCCAAGGAACAGCCGATACTCTTAACACCAGTGTGACTTGCTCAGACAAAAGCATTTCAGAGTACATAAATATATTCTCAAACCATACAACTGGTGTACGCATAACTAGTTAACATCTATGTGTGTGTAGGGA
>NW_010523111.1:3135-15500 GCF_000687285.1 Phaethon lepturus
AATTAAAAGTACTTGATCTCGTGTCATGAGATGAAGTACATCACAGCTAGCAAGACCAACAAGGTCCAGAACTGGAAGTAGCACTTGGGCGAATAACCTGAACCACGGGGCTGAGCTGGCATCGCTGCACACAGCTGCACTTTGTGGATTACCAGCACAGTCCTGTGGCCACCTATGGCCTTGTAAAACTCCTGGATTTTGCAAAACTCCACAGTCTGCTCCTTGGGTTCCTTGCTCTGCTCTCTCATAGTGACCCGCAGACTCTTTTGCTAATTCCTGGAGCTTACTTGCTTGGATATAGAGAGTAAAGGTTGGTGCTTGGGGCCTTTGAGTTATCTGTGGGTACTCCAAGGTGGCACCAGCTCCGCAGCATTCACTTTTGTTCAGCACTGTGGATTTACTAGCTTATACTGTAAAATGGTGCTCTCTGTGCACACCAGCCAGAGAGGGATGAAGCCTCAGGTTTGCTCTCAGGGCAGAGGTGGCAGATGAGAGCTGCTGTGGGAAGGGCAGCGAGTGTGACACAGTCCCCAGCCCTGGGGATGAAGCAGATGCTGTACAAGAGCAGTGGTGTGGGGCACCTCTGCTCAGTGTAGGACAGCAGGACTGGGACCCTCCCTGTGCCCCTGCTCGAGTACCACTGACTTGAACTCAGGTTCAAGCACCCGCTCACTCTGGGTGCTCCTCTCTGGCTACAGCTTGACTTGGAAACAAAATGCTTTGTCCCTCAGGCTAGCTGACCCAAACTGGTTGACCAGTGCCTTCTCATCAGCACAGCCATCCAAAGCACACAGTGGAGCTGATCCCTGCAGTGAACCCAAATGCCACGAGAGACTGTGGCGACTTTGGGAGATCAGGTCTGTGCTGGGATCTTTCTTCATTTACAGATGTAGCCTCCAACTGAGGAGCTAAACTTATCACAATAAAAGGCATTTTGGAGAAGATTACTCCAGCAAATGCCACTGATAACATCTTCCCGAGGATGACAAAATGCTTAAATACTTTTTCCGTAATGGAAAGTCTGCTATGACCTACAAAACTAGCAAAGAAATTTATCTCCTATGTTCTGTGGTCTTCAAGAATTTTTTGTTCCTTACACTGGTTGTTTCCCTCTTGCAGCAGAGAAGTTTGGTGCTGTTGTCATCACTGTCCTCCTCCAGCACTTCACTGACTGGTGCTCCCCATCAACAAGTATTTCACTTCTTGAAATGCAACTGTGTATACCAAAGTCTTACTAAAGGAATTTTGGGTCACTACAGAGATGGCAAAAAGAATAAATGAAGTTCTCCCTTTTGTATATACAAGGATTAAAAACTTATCATCAGCCTTACCCATTGCTGTCTGCCTCTAAGATTGAGTTCTGCATTTAGTTATTTTAAACAGCTTATTCTTGATGTATATCTAGGAACCATTCAGACTGAATAACATCATTGCTGTTTCATGAATCAGCAAACATTCCTCTGTCAAACTACTGTCAGAGTAATCAGAGTCTAATTAGTTTGCACTTCCACTTGAAATAAACAATATGCATCTCGTCAAATTAAGTGGTGAGTCTCTAATTGTTATAAAGTGCACCTTATTCCGATTCTCCTAGCTGATACATGGTGCTGTTGCAGACATTGCCCTTCCTCACCAAAACCTTTCCTGCCCATAGGATTCTATAGGATGTAATTCCAGCTACTAAAGGAAAATGCTGTTAGGTGGATAAGTCTTCAGCTGGGACATTGCAAAGAATGACAGCCCCTTGCTGGTTAACTCTTGGTAAGAAAACATTTCTGCATTTTTGATGAAAGAACACTAGCTATTCTATATTAAATGCTGAATTAACAGCCCATAACTAACAACATTACTAGCACCATCACTGTGTTGGGGGGAAAAAAAAAAAAAAAAGCCCTAAGAAGCAGTAAGAGAGACTAAGCAAAGGGGCCTATGCTAGAAACATACATGACAATAGGTACTGGGTCTGGCTGGGATGTAGTGAATTTTCTTCTTAGCAGCCCATATGGTGCTGTGTTTTGGATTTGTAACTAAAAAAATGTTGATAACACAGGAATGTTTTAGCTATTGCTGAGCAATGCTTACATTTATAAGTGCTTTACACTTATTTTGCTTTGCTTCTGTGTGCATCTTTGTTTCACCTATTAAACCATTAACTCTCAACTAGTTATCTCAACCCACGAGTTTTCAGCTTTTGCTCTTCCAATTCTCTTCTCCATCCTGCCAGCGGGGAGTAAGTGAGCAGCTGGGAGGGGTCTTAGCTGCCAGCCAGGGTCAACCCACCATAGGTTGTAAGGATATATATGCCAATCCAGGATCCAACATACCCAGTTACACGCTCTACTGGCTCTTTGATGCACTTCCAGGAGAAGCTGAGGATCCATGTCCCTTTGGTGCAGCCTGCCTGGGACATCATAATGTAAAATAATGCAAAATAGTGTAAAAATTAACCCAAACCTATTACCCCATTTGAGGTGGCTTGAGCAAATTAGCAACATGGAAAGTAGCAGCCAGGGGAGTGGTGCCAGGGCCAGCAGGAGACTTCTTGCCTTACCAGCAGGGTTTCCTTGGCAGAGTGCCCCAGGAAGGTTACGGCTATGCCACTGAGTGGCCGAATCCCTCTTGGGCACCGCTGTGCCACCAGGCTTGGCAAGAGACAGGCTAGTTGCCTCATAGCCCCACTGATGAGCAAATCTACATGTCGCTACCAACCTACTCCATGCCCAGCTGCCAGCCCGTTGCCACCCACAGATGGGCTTTCTACCCTGGCTGCAGGGTGCTTTGCAGGAGGCTCTTCTCCAGGGCTCTGAGGCACAGCTGAGAGTACAACCTTGGAGTTCAGGCTTTGCTTCAGCCTGCCTCTTGTGTCCTCAGGTGCCGGCAGTGCAGAGCCCGTGTCGCACTGCAGGGCTAAGATAAGCTTTCCGTAAGCCAACACGTTGGTGGGCAGGCTCTGCGAGGGAGAGCAGGGACTGGCTGTCACGAGCTGGTACCCCACAGCTGTGTAACAAATCCGGCCAAACCAGGCCGCCTTGAGTGTGACATTTCCATCAGAGCCAGAAAAAGACAGAAATCTTTTTACCACCTATTTAGTGGAGAAAATGCTGTCAGACGCTCGGTTGTATCCCCTGGCCCCTCCTGGGCTCTGCTGTCTTGCTGCACTCCTCTCCTTGCCTGCATCACCTTTCAGCCCTCTGCTCGATTCCAGCTATGCATCCACAGTGAATGAACAGATGGGACATACTTTTTCCAGGTTGATTTTACTAGAAGCTGATATTGGCTTCCTGAAAAAGCTACCACAGGAGATCTGCAAGGCCTTTGCTTTTGACAAATGTGTCCCAAACAGCATTTTGATAAAAAAAAAGGTCAAAGAGGTCAGTCTGGTGTTCAGCACCCTGAATGCCTCAATGACATGTTCATTACCATTTCTTGTTGCCAAACTCCGTTTGTTTTTCTTTCCGGAACTGGCTGTGCTGATGAGCAACTCACCTGAGAAGACATTTCTATGCAGGACTGTGCTCCCACCACTGCAGCAGGTCAAGTCTGGGTCTCGCAGAAATTGCTGGACCTGGGAGGTTCAGAAGGTGGCTCAATGAGCGGAAGGGTGGAGGGTGAAGGACACCCTGCCTGCAATGGCTTCTGCCCACTGCGCCATTTGGGTACATTTTTAGAGAACTGACATTGTGAGGGCTTTTGATAAGTAATGTATTTCTGGGACTTTTTGCTTGCTTAAGCTCATGTTGGCCTGAAGACCTTCTTGATCATTGGTGTATGCTTTTATATTACTTAACATGCCACTTCCAAAGTAGGCCATGACTGTAGTCATTCTGTACTGATAGTGTATGTAGTCCTTCATCCCAGGAGCTGAGTGCTTTATACAACCAGATAACAAATTTCCAAAACATTCTTACAGATATTTATTCTATTAAAGAGCCAAATGGCAGTAGAAACTTCCATAACATTATATATATCAACTCAGGCGAATGACAGGAATAAAACAAAAATGTCCCTATATAAAGCCTTTGCAATCCCAATGGCCAATGCTTTCACATGTGTCAGATTATGGAATACGTGTTTAGTTGGGAAATAGGAATAAAATCAGCCATTAACTATTGCAACACACTTTTGATAACAAGAATTTCTGTTTATCCATGTTTGTTACCAGCATTTAACTGCCATAGCAACAGGCACTTTATAAATGAACAAAGTCACAAAAAGAAATGTTCAGAGTTTCATTTGAGCGGCATGGAAGTAAAAACCATTCCTGCACTCTTGTGCTGGATCTTTTTTTCTAGGTGGAACTGTGGAGAGTTTTCATTCACAGTTTATTTATCTTAGGATGGATTGTTTAAATTATGATATTTTGAACTAGACTTTATTAAATGGCATAGTACTTGCTCCTTTCCTTTGGCATGTAAGAGGATGTGTGTCCATGATGGCATTTGAATGACTTCATCATATTTCCACACTTAAATGTAAGCAAGAGATGGGCCAGAATCGTGGTATATATGTGCTGCAAATTGTCTGTATTTGGATCTGCACTTTCAGTGGTCAGGATGAGTAATAACGACCATAAACTGAGGGAGTGGGAGACTTAGGTGGGACTGTAGGAAAATTTTTCTATTGTTGTGTGTATGGAGCATTGGACTTGGTTGCCTAGAGCAGGTGTAGAATTTCCTAGATTTTTTTTTTAAACCAAAGGTTAAACAGCAGCTTAGGTGGTAGAGCTGATCCTGTCCCGGGGCAAGGATGGACCAGGGGGCTTTATGAGGTTGCAGCTGGTCTTGTAAACTAAAGAATGCCAGAAGAAGAGTGTAAAAACCTGCACATTTAAAATATTGTCCACGTTGTTTAATTGATATCGCTTATGCTAAAATAGTTTAGTCTGGTGCCCAGAGCACACTCCTAGATATCACTTCTGGATAATATGAGACATATATATCCCTCTATGCAGTATAAACAAGGTCACATTTGGGACAGGAGGGAGTTTATTTTTGTGGTGACAAGGAGTTTTGTGCCACTGGCTGTTGTTGCCAGACAACAGACTCCTTGTCTGCCTTATTAGCACAGCCTTGTCTGCCTTAGCACAGACACTGAGAGACGTTTCCTTCCAACCTATTTTTCCTAGCCCTGCAATCCAGCCTTTTACAAAAAGGGGATGTTTATGAAATGTTGGCATTAAGCTCTCAGCAGTGTTCAGAGTCTGTTTTGGGACAACTCTATTGTTTGCCTCTCCTCTGAATTTATCTTCACTGAGGAATAACTGCTGACTTCAGCAGAGATTATCCCAATTTACCTTCACTACGTAGACTCAGAAGACAGCTTCATCAAGGGGAAAACCTGGTCTGTTGTTTTCTTTACGTACAATGGGTGATGTAAAAAGAGCTAAGGATGTGGATGATGTGGAAAGAACTAAGGATGAACAGCTTTACGATCTAGCATGAAGACAAAAAATACAGAGCTAGGCTATTGACAGCAAAGTACATAATCAGTAGTATGTTTTTGGAATCTTGAAAGAATGTCATTAACTTTACAAGAAGGGTGGATATTTTCCAGTCTCTCTCTCTTTAATTTCTGCAGTCAATTTTTAAAATTTGTGCATCTCAGGGGACTTTCACAATACAACTTCTCACCCAATACAGATCTTGCTTCTATTCAGTGCATTAAGGACAACCTGCAGTGTCACTGGGATTATGATCAGTAACTAAGGGTGCAGACAGGAACCCTCCATTGCACAGGTGGACCAACCGTTCCTACTGGGAGTGAAAGTCTTACTGAGGCAGGTATGGTACAGATGTTTAATCTGTTGTCCATAGTATAGATGGAGTTGGCAGACTTTCCTCTGCAGTAAAACCTGCTTTCTCAAGAATGGGACTTCTGGAGATGTTGAGCCTGGAGGTGGCAGAACAGATCTGGTAGGACTGGTAGGATTTTACGTGTCTTGTGAGAGAGAAGCTCCCTATGGCCTGGAATCTAAAATAACTGCTATGAACTTCATGCTTTTTCTTGGCTAAACTGTAGATTTTCTTCTTTTGACTTTGAAGGCCAAGCCAGGAAAGAGCTGTGATGTCATGGCACCCTAAACGGCCATTTGCTGAAGTGATCTTTAGGGGATTTCCTTGGTGCTGTGAAAGGACAAAAAGGGTAAGAAGCCTCTACTAGCAATAAGTTTCATATGGTTAGAAATAATTTCAGGTTAATGGACATTTTAAAATAAATCCATGAGCCAGCCTCAAAGAGAAGCTGAAAGACAGTGTTATGGACGCCAATTTTTCCAGCAACAGAGATTAGGAAGGGAGTAACACCATAGTTATTAGCACTCCAAAAGACATGTTGGAGTTCATGTTTCCTGAAAAACACATTAGCCAGAAGAGAAAACCTGAAAGAGAATAGAATATTGAATGAGATTCTGCCATGCTTTTGACATTCATAGCATGTCTGCACCTGACAGATCCTGTAATCCTCTGAGAGTTGATGGTACTGGGCAGATAGGTGCTTCCTACAGAAAGTCTATGACCTTGATGCTTTTGTGACCCTAAGGAAGTGTGGCAAGTAATCTTGGTATCTACAAGCATATGGAAACCCTCATCCATTCGATGACTGTAAACCTTCCCTGCTTTCAACAAGGATGTCTTCCCTTGTGGTTTGGGCCGCTGGGAATCCCAGGGAATCCTTGAGAACTGGATCCAGGTAAATATTGTCATCATTACAGAGGTGGGAAATGCAATGTACTGCACTGAATGCATCCATCTTGTAAATGTAGGGAAGCAGAAGCAATCAACTCTTCTTCATTCATTAAGGATTTTAGTTTGTTCTGACGATTCTGAGACCCTCTGTCCTAATTCAGATCAGCAGAAGCAGTTGTAGTAATTTGACGTACTCATCTATAAAATAGCAGATGAACACACTTTTCACATAATGGGCTCAATGGACCTAGAATCATAGAATGCGTTGGGTTGGAAGGGACCTTAAAGATCATCTAGTTCCAGCCTCCCTGCCATGGGCCAGAACACCTTCCACTAGACCAGGTTGCTCAAAGCCACATCCAACTTGGCCAACATCAGCTGTTTCAGCTGGTTTTTGAACAGGATTAGCTATAAGCAGTTGTAACAGGTTAGAAATGAGAGTATCCCTCTCCTTCACAGGTCTTGGTACCTTGCCTCAGCAGGTAATTGTGTGACAAGTATCAGTGCCATCATGTGCACTGCTGTTATCATGAGCAGCCTCTGCAATCATCTGCTGTGTACGTCATATCAGACAGGCCAAGATGCAAGATAGCCAGGAGCCTGTGAGATTTCTCTTGCACCTTCTCCTATGGTATATCGTTACTACTATACACATGATAAAGGAATAATGTCATCAGCAAGAATGAGGATGCTGCAGAGGAGGCAACCTGTCTTCCCTTACAGTGTCCCAACTCGTGGAAGACATGAAGGGGGAGCAGGAAGGAAAGATAAATCCTCCCTAAGGGGTACAGAAATGTACCTGCCATAGCAAGGACTGTGTTGGCTTAGCGGCTTTCCTCTGTCAGCCCCTTGAAGATGTACTGTTTCTGGGGCCCCACTCACAGGAAAACCAAGGAGTATTATACTTGTTCTGAATACTAAGACTCTGGGTTTGAGGTATTAAAAGGTGGAGCTACAGAAGACAAGTACCAAGGAAATATGGTTCCCGCATTTGTGGCCTGGCTCAGGCTGGGTCTTAAAAATTAGACACTGGCCATCAGAGAGACCTGTGCTGGGGCTATCTTGTGATAAACTCAGCCTGCATCCTTTCGGTTTGGCTGGTGTCAGGCAGGGTGTCACTGTGGGGCTATCCTTCTTCTTACCCCACAGTCACCAGGGTGGAGGACATTTTGATGGCAGGGTGGAGGGCCTTTTGGCGGCAGGGGAGCTTGGCTGAGGAGGGAGAATACAGATAGGGGCCAGCCAGAAGATCAAGGATGGATTAGGTCTTACATTTTGTGAACTTGGAGGGTTGCACACAGCATTTCCCAAATGAGATAATTAGATAGGCTTTTTGAGACAGCTTGTGAAGTATGACACAAAAAACATGCCTTTTAAAAACTTGTTTCTCTCCTAAATCAGAGAAGTACCTTTTTGTAAGTTAATGCTGAGGAGTCTCATGAATGGCAGATCTCGTACCCTGGGATTTTCTTACTCCCTTTCTCTTGAACTCTCTGTCAGGATGGGTATAAGCAATAGCTTCACTGTTTTACAGCAAAAATACAAAGGTTTGGGCTCTAAAACTGTTAACAACCCACAGATAACTAACACCCATTTATCAACAGTATACTGAAAAGAATTACATTTCTCTTCTAATCCAGGGTTTCATTAAGGCCTTCTCTGTTTCTTGAAGTTCAGAAATAATAATTTGCAAAGAAACCTTGAATCAAAACAAAGGAATTTAATTCAGATTTTTTTGTAGCGTAGGAGAAGAACAGATGGTTTGTGGGAACAACTCATTATTCTGTAATATTATCTCTTTAAGTGAATCTTTCTTTAGTATGCACGAAAACTGCTAGATTGCTAACTCTGGGCACATAAAGACCTGTGTTTACACACAGCACAGGCATGGTCAAAGCCATTTTGCTGGCTCAGACTTAGTCTGCATCACAACTGGTACTGAGCTGTTGAAGAGTGCTGAACAGAGCTTGGGACCTCCACTTAAAAATAAGCTGCAATGTTTTGGAATTTCACTTCATACACAGCAAATGCAACTGCAAAAGAAAATTCTTGCAAATCAGGATTTTTTTTTGTTTTAATTTCGAAAAGCACTGATATAGAGTGTCAGACATGAAAAAAATCTTATTGGGACAGCAACAGCTGCTGATTGAGATTAGCACGTAATACGGCCAAAACCATAATTGACAGGATACTAATTTCATCCAACAGGTACCAAAGCATCCAACACCCGGGTTCAATCGCCTTTTAATAAACTGAAGGTGGATATCAGAAAAGACTTCCTACTCCTTAAAGCATTAAGACTGTGGAAAAATCTTCCCATGGGGATAGTGGGAGGGGAAAAAAGGAAATTATTTTGAAGTTGAACTGGATATATATCAAGCCGTCTCATCTTAATAGATCACGAAAGATTCTGTGTAGCTAAACTGTGTTTTCTGCGCTGGGTGATTAAACCTGTTAAAAAATTAAATAGACAACACAAGAGCCATACAGAAGCAGACCAATCTTTAATTAGCAGAACTCACTGACTGCAACCTGCAAATTCTGTCAGTGAAGGACTGCACAAGTACCCTTGTGTGCTGTGTCAAAGGAGTCAAATGGGAACTCTCCTTTGACCAAATCTGCAGCTGTGATGTTAAATTTACCTGCAAACTAATATTTCTTTTTTGGTTTAAATGTAATTTCATCATCCTTTAGACTTTATCTTAAAAGCTCATGGGATGACTTGTTTAGGACTGAGAGCAGAACTGCTCTTTAATCATCTATTTGGTGCGGAGTGATAAATATTCAACAGGACACTTCTCACAAATTAAAATCAAGAGAGATTTAAAATCGTTTAGTAGAAATTATTAAAACCAACAAAACAAAAAATATTTGGAATGGCAAACCAAGAGAAATAAGGTAAAACTTCCAGATCAGCCATTTAAATTCATTCCCTCCCACCACTCGAGAATTTTTAATGCTTATAAAGAAAATATATGCTGAAAGATAAAAGGGAGAAAAAATAGAATAATAAACTTCAATTGCACATAAAAGGAATAAGTGGGAGTATGGGAACATATTTGTAACTATTTTCTTATCGCTAAGTAGGGCAAAATGACTTCAGAAAGGCATGGGATTATTTAAACCACACTCATATTTTGTTGATTTTTCAATATACAATTTCCTTAAAGAGAAAAACATCAAGACAGATTGACCCAGGGTATTAATGATAAGAAGCCTGTTGTTGTCTTTATGTTATTGATTTGCTTTTGAACTAGTAACTTAGCGTAGGATTAATTCACTTAAATTATATATGTTTGAGCTGATAACTTTAGACTCCCTTTATATTCAGTGGGTAGAAAGGTCACTTGTAGGGAGCAACTTATTGCACTTTATGTAAAACTTTTGAAATAGACTGATGAATTGTATTCTCAAAGTGACGGTTTCTCTCAGGGACTATAGAGAGAGTTGAGAATAACTGGTGCTGATGTAGACCTCTACTGCGCAGAGATCACAATTTAGTCAAGATGAATCATTCTTAGGGCATGATTCAGTTGCCCACACACAGGAATGCAGCACCATCAGAGAGGGTACTGGAGATGCCCATGTGATAATGCAGATAAGACATTGGATCTATGGGAGACCCATGCTCTTCTTTATCAGCAACTGAAAACTAGATAGGACACCCCACAGTGTCTATAGTATAGTCGCACTATATGTATATGTGGAGACAATTGAATTAAGCCAGTGTCATTACCCTTTACTATCTGCTTGATATATTACCACAATGAAGGGATATAGCAGCTAGTTACACAGATTGGGAACCAGACATCTAATTTAGATGCCTTCATTTCATCAGATTGGATTTCCCTCTCGAAGTCCTCAAAGGTGCTTACTTTTCCCTGTTAGTGGGAATTTTGCCAAAGCAGATTTTGGTATCAGGAAAGATGCTCCATTAGACGGCAAGAGCTGAGCATAACTCTTGTATCTAGATGGACAGGATCTTAATTAATGTGCCTATTTTTTAAAGCGGCTCAATACTGTGTGTGAGTTTGGTATTTCTAAGAAAAGCGATCCTTATTTATCTCCCCAGTGTGGGTAACAGAGTTTTGCAGCTCCATTTTCACTGTATCTTCAGCATCGCTGAGCACTCAATGAACACCAGATCTCTGTATGATGGATGCTCAGAATTGCACTTGTGTTTCAAAACCGTGGTGCTGCATGAAAACAAAAGCACAAATTCCTACTCTTCTTTGGGGCTTTTTTGTTTATTTGTCTGTTAAGAAAGGAAGGACAGTCTTTCAGGCAGGGTGTGAGTTGGCACTTGAGCACCCAGGGTACCAGGCCCTTCCTGTGTCCAGACAGGTCACTTCTGACATGATTCAAATCCCCCTGAAGTTTCCAATGTAAACATCTAGATCTTGGAGAGTCACCTACCTTTCTTTTATGGCTGTTTTTAGAAGAACAGGATGCATCTCAGATCCAGTTCCTCTCATCTTAAGGTAGACATTTACACAGACATAAGGACTCATGCCCCAAAAGTGCCTAGTTTCTTCTCATTGACCACAAAGGGAGCCACGGGTGACAACCTCAGATGGAGACGTCTTCTAAAGGTAGACTTGTCTCAAAGAGACAACTCCCTCCTTAAGACTTCTCTGATTTTAGTGGGGTTTGATTCTCTTTGTCTATGCTTTATTAACCATATACCAGTTGAAGGAAGCAGCACCTCCCTGTTTGACATTGTGCTCTTGGGATTTAGTGACCTGAGGTATGCAGAAATCGCAGTAATGAAGTCCCTAAAGTACATAATTTCAATCTGCTAGAGTTGAGAAGATAGATAGCACTGTTTTCCCAACTTGTCCTCTATCCCATCTACCATTTATTAAGCTTCTCTTCATCTCACTGTCTTTTTTTAAAACTTGGTTGTTTAACGACAGATCTGCTGGGAAACACACCAGATAAATCACCAAGTTCAATATAAATACAAAGGGAAGAGCTGGCTGACATTTAGAGATACTGACCTTTTGACAGACAAGCTGCTGAGTGATTGAAACATTGCCTCATTCAAGGTTTTAAGAGGGTTATTCCGCATAATAAATAATGTAAAAAAGAAAAGGCATTTGGAAAGTATAAAGAGTGAATTCCTTTCATCTTGCCTGGTACCCAAGTACAGGCTTCAGTACTTCTGCATTATTTTACTCAAATGTACATCTTGGGTAAACAAATAAAAATAAGATTTTGTTCTTGACAAATCATTTAAACATTTCAGCAAAAACATTGTAACAAGTTAGACAAGTGATTTTTTTTGCTTTCTTTGTCATCTTCAGGTCTCCCGTTGGTTGTTTATATCATTGGGTTTATCTTTGTCTCTTCTTCAAAGGTCATTTGATAAAATCATTTTTAGAAATCTTTTTAAAGCTTTGTTTTGCCCAGCCAGAATCAACAGCCTTGTTACTATGGGCTTACACTATTCTGTTCTTATAGAATACAGAGCGTTTGAAAGGGCTTTTTCAGAAAACTGAAAACAGAGACAATATCATTGTGTGGAGAAAACATTTAATGTTTAAAGACTGTTAATCTTTTTAGGTCAAAAATATCTCATGTTCCTTTTGTTTTCATTTATAAATAAGTGGGTGGATCAGTCAGCAAGTCACTCCCAGCATCTTATAGAATTATAGAATCACAGAATCGTTAAGGTTGGAA
>NW_010523112.1:0-592 GCF_000687285.1 Phaethon lepturus
GGAAGGAAGGAAGGAAGGAAGGAAGGGGAGGGAAAAATGGAAAGGAGGAAGGAAAAGAGGGAAGGAAGAAGGAAAGGAGAGGGAAGAAGGGAAAGGAGGAAGGAAAAGAGGGAAGGAGAGAAGGAAGGGTGTGCAGTTTCCCAGAGAGCCAGACGCCCATCAGGACCCCCAGCCTCCCTCTCCACTGGGTATCCTCCCGTGGGCCGGGGCCAGCAGCCGCCCTCTCCACGGCTGCCCAGGCACCGTGGGGCCGGGAGGCTGCGCCGGGCTCCGCACAAGGCCTTGGTGCCTTGCGGGGCAGATGGTTTCGTTCCCCCCAGTTCGTGCCAGGTTTCAGCCTCATGCTGTTATTTTGTTCTTCTGGAACGAGACTGGTGTTGCTTCCCAGAGAGGCCCTATTAGGACAAAAAGAAAATCCTGTGAATAGGCATAACAGGGCACCAGGAGGGATAGGTCTTAAATGTATTTTAATATGAGCAGGGCATTGTGTGTAATTCAGCGCTCATCATCGTTTAGTCAAAGAGTTATGGCAGTGATTGGGAATGAATAGAGGGACATAATGGATACATGTGGCGTTTGCTCATTATATTCA
>NW_010523112.1:706-976 GCF_000687285.1 Phaethon lepturus
GATAGCCTGCCATGCTATTATATTTCTACAGCTAACGAGGGCTTCATAAGCCTTTGATACAGGCTGATCTTTGAAACCTTTCCAAATCTCCTCAAGCTTATGCTAAATCCTATTTGGAACTTTTTTTTTTTCCTTTCTTTTTTTTTTTTTTTTCCCCCCTCGCCTGCTAGTGCCCCAGGCTTAAGAAACCCGGGCGGTGACATGCATACTAAAGCATGCGGGGACACCTCCTGAAAGGCGACTTACGGTGCTGATCACAGGCTCTCACGC
>NW_010523112.1:1096-1333 GCF_000687285.1 Phaethon lepturus
CGCGCCGGGCGCGCAGCTGAAGACCGCCAGCCCCTCCTTCCCCGCACCCCGCTAATCCGCGCCCACGCACCCACGCGCGAGACGCCATGACACGGCATGCCACGACACACGGCACCTGTCCGACTTGTGGCACGCAATTAACAAACCCCGTCGCGCATTTTACTCCACGCTCCCCTCCGCTGCCGCGCCGCCGGAGAGAGAGAAAAAACGGAAGGGTGAGGAAAGAAAGGGAAAAAA
>NW_010523113.1:0-3692 GCF_000687285.1 Phaethon lepturus
AGGCAGCACAACCGACGGCCCTTTCAGCCGCAGCCTGGGCTTAAGTGAGCCGAAAATAACAGCGAGGAACACGCACCTCATCGCTGTATGAACTTAGGGAAGTCCTGACTCCTCCCGGCCTCGGCTTACCCACCTGTACAGTTAATATGATGGCACTGCGGGAGGGCTTGTGGAGATGGATTTTGCTATGGCAAAGAGAATGAAAAAGTGGGGAATATTACCTAGGAATGTGGTGCATTCGCCATCATTGGAAGCTTTTTGTCAAGGCTGAAGTGCTTACCGGAAAAATATGTTCTACTTCATCTCAAAATTTAGAGTTCGTGCAAGAAATACACAGGGAAATTAGTTATTTGTCAGGAGGAACTGGTGAGGTGATCACAGGGGGTCTGTTCTGTTTAAAATCCCCAGGGTTAAAAATCTGTGCAACGTTCCTAACATGCTTGGAGATCTTCAGAGACAAGGTCCCTTGGGACGCGGTAGGATGAATTGGCCCCCTTGAGTAAGCTGATTGGAACTTTGCACGGTGAGACGAGGAGCGTGTTACATTATCGGTTGGTTTGTTCCCGCGGCTGGTTTCGCCAGTTCGTGCAGCCTGGTGAAAAACGAACAAGTTCACTTGACTCCACAGGCAGAGCAGGGCTGACACTAAGTTTTTCACCTAAGTGTCTGCAGAGGATGACAAAGTGTTTAAAAGACAACTGGACTTACATTATTGAGCGTGTTTAAAGTAAGCAGTAAAACCTTAAGCATTGATTTGGTGTTTTACTGGAACCAATAGAGAGATTTAAAAGTAGTGGTTACATGCTGAAAAGCACAGCTCCGGTGAAAATCCCTGTATTTGCGCTGAATAAATCCTCTCCCCCCTGGGAGCAAGCTGAGCGTGGAGGGAACAGTTCTCTGCCTCTGTTGTTAGGTCCAGGCAGCACGTTTGGCTTGGTGATAGGCAAAAGGATGGTTTTGGGTGCGTGTGAAGGAGCCTGTCGAGAAGCGATGGGCAGCACCCCTCTGGATGGGAGCACGCGGTGTTTTGGAGGGAGCGGAGCTGTTGCTGCCGTGCAGAGAAATCCCTCCCCGCCGCCCAGGACCAGGGGTGCCGGCGGTGGCCCGGCGAGGGGCATCGCTCTCCTGCCGCGCTGCTGGCATCTCCGCGGGCCTCGGGGCGGAGGACCAAGGGTATCCCACGAGAACTGGGACAGTTGGCAATCCTCGCTCTTGTGCAGACTGTGTGAAATGCACACCATTCCCCAGAGCTTACAGGCACAGTTACAAACGAAGCAAAGATGGCAGGAATGACATTCCCTTGCTAATTATAGTGTGGTCCCATCTGTATATTTGGTGTTATGTCACCAACTCCAGCCTGCTTTTTTCTAGCAGGGAAATACTGCTGCAGGTCGGAGCTCAGCACAAAAGGCTCCAGACCTCTAGTACTGTTATAGTTAGTTGTTTAACGGGGGCGAAACAGCCACCACTCTATTTTTAAGGGCTATCGGTTGGAAATCCGAGAGCATATTGGCTAAGGTGCTTTTTGGGCAACTCAGCAGTCCATATTTAAAAAGCACTCGTGCGTGGATAAACGTAACAGAGCACAGTGGCCGCGCATCCCATCGAACCCCGCCGGCTTGTACGTGGCAGCGAAGCCGTGAGCCCGGATCCATCCCTCCCGCATGGAGGTGGTGGGAGAGCCGCCAGCTCCCTGGCCACCAGTCCTCCTCTTGTCCCCAGACAGAAGGGTGGTGGGCAGTCTGGGAGGACTTTGGGCTGTAGAATGTCCGTGTCACCCTCCAGCTATTCCCCCAAGAGAAATGAGGACAGAAATGACCCTTCTGGATCACCCCACGGAGTGTTTCCATTCAATGCTCTTGAGGCTTTCAGAGTCCTCCTTGGAGCCCAGATACAGTCCTGGAGTCCACATCCCTGTTTCTGCTGGTGGTGTTTCCTGGCTCCTCCTTATAAAATTAATACTGTAATTTAAGATCTTAAATTTGCTCATGTAAGGTGTCACAAGTCTCTCTGGAAGAGCCCATGGGCTGCTTTGTTCTTGCACGTCATACTTGTGAGTTGTATTGGTGAGCCTCGTGCTAAATCATATAGGACTGAGGTTTTTAATTAGGGTAGAGATGGGAGCCTCCAAATGTCATGTGATTAGAGTGTTCTCATCACTTTTACATTTATTATAAGGTCCAATTAACATATTCCGTACTGCAACGTCTGTATTGCCCTGTTCAGTGTTGGAAATCCAAAAATAAGAGCACGTTGCTATAAACTTGAAAGCCATGAAGTGAAAATAGACCAGAAACGGAAGGAAAAATGGGTATTCCTATTTTAATCCACTGTTTTGGCTAAAAACATAGGCAAAACAAGGAAACACCATAAATAATGACAAGGAAACTGAAATCTAAAAAACGTCTGCCTTACTGGTTGTAACAGAGGTAAAAGGCATTTAAAAAAGAAAGAGTTACCTGAGGTTTTAAGCCATCCCAAGTGCAGGCTTACATGAGGAGGTGCAGAAGCATCATGCAAGGATGCATCTCTTGGGACCCGAGACCTGGACCTGTCCCCTAAGCTGAAAGCCCCTCTGTGCCCGGTGGCATACGGACGCATCGCAAGGGTGTTCAGAGGAGCTCGTGTGGCAGGAGGGGAAGCAGTCATTGAACTGTTTTGTGGGTGAGGAGCTGAAACACGAAGGCCGTGGTGCCTCTTAAAGTCAAGAAGAATTTGTACCAGCAGAAATAGGCTTTGGTTTCTTGTCATGCAGGAAGCCGTTGAGTAGGAATTTAACAAGTTCACAACTTAACAAGTCCCAGCCTAGTGTCTGGACTACCAGAATAGATTTTTTTCTCAAATACCCCCAAACACTCAATGCTTTTCTCAAATTTCTGTCTCTCTGTACCCGGTGTCAGCCTCAGCTTAACAATGAAGATAGTCCCAGAAAACTTCTCACAAACAAGCAACCTATTCTCCCTGTTATGAAAGCAACCTCCTACTGTCTTGTATATTCATTCTGTGCTTGTGGGGCACTGTGGAGGTTAAAACTCCTCTGCCTGGCATGGTAACTTTCATTATTTTCATTTTTTTGGGAACTTTCTCCAAGTTTCTGAAAGGCTTAGCACAAGCTACGAAGGCTCCACCTCTTTCTTGGCCCTGTAACCTGTGAGCAGTTCAGCTGAGGCTAGGGGATTTGTGTATAATGATTTGGAAAAGTTGTGAGTATAAATAGAAAGGAATTTGAGATGTTTTTCCCCTCTGTAATTCAACACTCAATAGCTTCCCCTTCCACCCTGCACATAAGGTGCTGTACCAGAACCATGGAAAGAATTTGTGGAGCTTCAGATCAAGGAAGTTCACGAGCTAGCAGGCTTTTCTCTCTCTTGCTCTTTTTTTTTTTTAAATCTGATATTGTCATCTCCCCTGGGGAAGAGCACGGCCAGAGGACCTTACAGCCTTTCACCAGACCTTCTCACCAGGAGCACTTGCCCCTGGGCAGGGGTGGTCAGGGCAGCCCGCTGACCTCCTCTTACGCACCGTGCGGCAAGGGCAGGAGCCTGGAATAAACGTTCAACCTGGGCTTTTTCCTTTCTTTTTTCTCCTTTCTCTTCCTGGTAGCGGTTATTGCAGAGAGAACGTGTTCAACCTGCCCTAAGCTCCAACCTCAGCTTTCCTTTGCCTTCCATGTCGTGCGGGTGTGCGGGGGC
>NW_010523114.1:0-4623 GCF_000687285.1 Phaethon lepturus
ATATATCTCTGGAGGCATTGTGGCCCATGGAATTTGTGCATCAAGGTAAAAGTGCTTGGGACTTTTTCCAAGGACTGATTTTTATGGAAAAGAAACATCAGATTTATATTACTGACTTCTTATAACAAAGCACAATTGTGCCATTCTGCATTAAATAACAGTGTCTAACTCAAATCCAAGTGAACTCCATAGGAAAATTGCCACTGAGCTCAATGAGGACTGGAAAAGATTCTCAGGTTATAAATATCTGCTTTTGTAAACAAGACAGAAAAAGTCAGCATCATTCTTTTCCTTAACGAAATTTAAGCAAGCACCTAAGATCCTTCCTGAATTAAAAAAAAATAATAAAATCTGTTAAATGTACTTTATCTCTCTTCTAATGCTGTCATTGCTAAAACCTCCTTTTAATATCCTTCCAATTTACCTCCCTGCGCTGCAGTGTCAGGCTGTGCCATTCTGCCCTCACCATCAACTGCCATGGAAGGGAGGTTTCTTCAGAATTTTTCCTTTTCTCTGCAACACTCTGTGCAGATGCTTCCTTGCATGTCACTGAAACTCTCACCTTCATATGGAAAATGGAGCACAATAGCATCAGGGCAAAGTATATAAATGCAAAATGTGCAGCAAAGGGATAAATACTGAAATGAATATGTCCGAAAAAAAATAATTTAAGTCTGCCTTTCCTTTTCCCAGACATCTCTTTCTGAATACATTTGTAGTCTTTTACTCCCTCCTTTCAGGGAGAAGTCTCTGATTTTTGATAATTTCAGAAAGTCTCTGTTAACATTTCCAAATTGCCACAGCCTACTTATTAATGGACCTTCATCACTATGGCAACTGAAGCCAAAGCCAAAGCTCCTAGTTCAATTCAGAGAATTTCATTGGTTTAGTAGTCCATGAATAATGAATGACAGATCTGTTCACAAGTACTAAGGGCTGTTGCAGCAAACCTTGCACTCCACATTAGACACTAAACTTTGCAGTATATAAAGTTATTTATGGTTAAATCTTCCTACAGTCCGGCAATCAGCAAAATTTTCTTGGAAAAAAAACCCACAGTTTATAACCTACCCCTGATACTTGTACTCTAACATTTATTAAGTGCAATAAAAATCTCAGGTTGTTTGCCAAAGTACCCCCTTAAACATAATTTACTTAATGGTGCTCTTTGAATGGACTTTCTGGTTTTGTGAAGTTCTTTCACCAGTAACATCACAGCTCTATTGCTGTTTCCTGAACAAATCACACAATTATAATAGCCGTGTTACAGTGAAGAAGTTATATTTTTGAATACTTGGGTTTACTTTTGCGTGCTTTAGAAACTTCTCATTCTGTCAAATGTATTCTTGCTATCAACTAATTTACCAGCTGTGGAATATCCCTGAGTCTATGCAATCACTGCAAAACCTAACAAGATGCTTTGTTTATAAGCCTTTAATGAGAATTGGGTTTAAGCTTTTCCCCTGGGAACCATCCAGATTCTCAGCTCCATGGGAGAACTTGCCCAAAGCTTTTATGTTGCTTTATATATAGTCATGAAGATAAACAGTGTTACTAATCAATTTCTGAACTTGAATATGCTGTCCTATTCTAGCAGCAAAAGCTTTCCTGGTCTGAAAGAGCAGAGCAACTATTCCACCTGAAGGCAAGAAATCTTGCTCTGCCAGGAGAGAGACTCACCTGAAAGCCTCAAAACACCTTCATCTTCTGATTCTTTACATGTGAAGGCAAAAGCTGGTGATCCATATGATAAAAGTGGGCAGACTCCAGAGGCCAATCAAGAGTCTAGTTTGGATTTATTTTTTTTATTTTCTGACCCTGTACACTCTCCCTGCAGCAACTTCAGTATGGAAAAAGTGAGGAACACATCTAGTTCTGAAAACACCTACTTTCATCTTCAAGTGTTTGAGTTATCATTTCTCATATCCTTTCTTATTCCCAGTCTTCGCCCTAGGAAGAAGCAGATGCCCCTAGAAATAGTTCAGACATCCTCTGAGCTGAGGAACAGAGGACTACTCTTGCTGCTGGATACTTTCTGCTTACACAGCCACAACAAGCTTTTACAGGAGGGCACAGAATTTTCACCTAGTGAAATAGTTTCCTCCTACACATACAAGAACTGCTGCGGAGAACTGTGTCATGTCTAACGAGATAAATGTTCACCAAACTCCCAGGAAGTCCATTGCAATGCTCAGTACACATCAAAACTAGTTACCTTAAAATGAAGGAAGGCAAAGGCTCACCCTGTCATGGAAAGGAAATACATTTGATTAAATATGAGCTCTGCATCAGGTTCTGTGTCTTGCAGCTGAATCTTCTTACCTTTTCCTAAATCTTCATTGTTATTTAGGAACCTCTAATCACCCTTTATGCATCAAAAATACAAATCTCTGAAAATACTTAATGTCACCCAGTGGAAGTAGTTGTACAATTTCGGTCTGGTCCTTTGTGAAATTGTTGGAAACCTTTAGCATACCATGATTACATAAACTTTAAGGTTTATTCTTCCCTTTATGTGCATGTTTAACTCCTATTAATGCTAATGAGAGTTATGTGCATATAACAATGAAAGATCAAACTCTTTATTATTTATTTCCTTTAGGAAAAAACAAGGATATTGCAAGTACTATGGGGAGTTAATCTCGTTACACAGTACTAATATCATTTTTGGCAGTGTTTGCTTCTTATATCAACTATAGGTGACCACCTGGTGCCTTGTAACTGGAACACTGCTTCCACAACACATGCACAGACCAGTCTCTGCTTAGGAGATTAATCTATAAGCTGCTATGAATCTATTCCCTAACACTTTCTGCCTCACTGAGAACAAGTGTTTTTATTTTCATTTTGAATATTTGTAACTAAACAATAGAGCATTTTTAATTCATTTTTAACTACACAGTTACTTTAATTTTTTTTTTAAGAATCATGGATTCAAATACAAAGGTATTTAGTTAGGAATTAACATATTATGATGTTTTCCAGTGCAATCTTCACACAGGCTGGTCGTCTTGAGTTATCATATGATCAGCTTGACCTAGTACTTTCCAAAAGTAAAATTGCTGCAGGGCTGCAGCAATCTCAGAAAATACAGACAGACATCTGTAAAAGAGAAACGAGTACACTGAAAACCATATGAGATGTGTCTTTTGCCAGTCAATATTGTCTTGTCTATAGAGGCTATCCATACTATTATTAAATATATATGGAGATACTTTTAACTAGGTTAACTTAGTGCATACCAATCAGCAGAGTCATGCCGACTTACACCAGCTAGTGACCTAGACCACAAATCACAGTTTTATTGCAGATTTGAACAGAAAGGCCACCAATCACTAATCAACCATTTTCAGGCACCAACTGAGTAATTAAAGCAGATTTCATCATACAAATTTCATCATGTTGTGAAAAAAATTAAACATTGGCAACCCCTGTTTCTCTATCTGAAATCTAGAAATTTACAAAATTTAAACTTAAGAGACTCATTCACATTAGGCTAAGGATTAGAATTAATTCCTCTGGCTTGCATCCAGTTGCAATGCTTTAGGGTACAAGCAGGAAGAATGGTGCTCACCAACTTTTTAAACAAATTTCATCTTTCTAATTACTTTTTGCAATTGACATCAAGTAGCCTCCAGCAATGGATTGCCAAGATAAGACTTTAAAGATAATTAGAGAGGAAGATGCACTTACAAATGTGTCAAAACTGAAATCTAGAGATGTATTGGCAGAATATTATTAAAAGCGCTGATGTGTTGTTATGGACATCGAGAAATGAGGGCTCCAGTTAAAGTGGAAACACTGAAGACAGAAATGTACAGTATTTTTATCTTGTATGATTTAAAAATGTGTTGTATCCATATTCCACCTGGGGATTTCATAACGATTCACCCTGATAATTTATCTAAAGTGATAGCTCTTGAGCAATATTGGATAGATTCTAGAGATGTAAAGGTTCTGTTTAAAACAGGGGATCTAGAACAGTTTGGATTTTTAAAGAGAGCCAGCCCATGTTCTCATTTATAAAGGTGGTCCCTCCATGTCTCCGGCTCCTCTCCCCAGCAGGCTCCAGGCTTTGCCATTATCTCTGTGCACTGATTGCCCCTGGAAACATGCTCCAGGAGTCCTCAAGTCTGGAGGCTCTTAGCTGTAGCCCCAAGGGTCATACTGTTGAAATTATCTTCATGCTCTGTTTCCCTGGAGAAAACAACTGGGGGATATGAGAGTAAGAAAATTTGGGAGTTTTGTAAAAGAAGGTGATATGAAGAAAATCCAATTAACAGGGGGAAAAGAAATCTCAGCTCTCACATAGCTGAAAACAAGGGAGTGTGGTGAATTCAGTAGATAGAGTAAGGACAGTTTTATTGAAATATTGTAAGTATAAATCATTCACCAATAACCAACATCTTAATTTTGATCTAGCTAGTCTCAAAAAATACTGCAGGGTATCCCAAAAAAAGTTCTGCAGAATCTAGAGCTGCAAAAATGGGAATTTTATAGCATTTGGCAAGATGCCCTGAGTATATTCATAAGCTTTAATAGTGTGCCCTTAGAGAGGCACACACACAAAAGGAGGCCCATTCCAAAATGGCTTTGTGGTGGGTTGACCTTGGCTAGAAGCCA
>NW_010523115.1:0-6678 GCF_000687285.1 Phaethon lepturus
CACTGGAGCTGGGTGGCAGTGAAAGCGGCTGCGAGGCCGAGAGCTTCCCAGCCCACAGAAACGGCGCCAGGCGAACGGCGCTTCCGAAATCCGGTCTTAATTTTTTTGTATCCTGGTTAGAACAGTTTTTGAAATATTTCTAGAGAATCTCCTGAATCTCACAGCAGGTTGGAGAATGACCAAGGGATCCCCAAAACCGTTGCTCTCCAAGTATTTCTGGGATGCAGACCGAACGGCGCTTCCGAAATCCGGTCTTAATTTTTTTGTATCCTGGTTAGAACAGTTTTTGAAATATTTCTAGAGAATCTCCTGAATCTCACAGCAGGTTGGAGAATGACCAAGGGATCCCCAAAACCGTTGCTCTCCAAGTATTTCTGGGATGCAGACCGAGTGCGAGGAAATGCCTCTGTGGCGAGTCCCTGCTGCCATCGGGTGGTAATTGGTCTCCACTGCATTTTACAGACCTTGCTGAATTCACATTTTCATTTACATGATAATTTACGCAGCGTCTATTTTGTTCATGTTCGCATCCTTTTCTTAGCACAGTTTCCAGAGCGAGCAAAACGCGATTCAGATCGGAGAACAAAGGGAAACGCACAATGCGGAGAGAAAGACGTCTTTCACGTTAATTAAGACTTTGCATCTTTTTTCTACTGAAATATTTTTAACCCGCTTCTGCCTTTTCGTCTCCTTTTTCTGTTCGTGCAGGTGCTCTTTCACGCGGCACTTTTCGGGGTAGAGACATTCCAGCTCTGACACTGCCTTCTCTACCAGAACGGTGGTTGTGGGCTGCAGCTTTTTGTAGACTTTGCTGCTTTCCGTTACAAGGTGTGCTGCATCGTGACGGGAACCGGCTTTCTAAAGCTGTTTGCTTTGAGCCTTCATGGCAAATTCATGTAAAACTATTTCTCTGCTTTTTAAAAAACATTTCAAGTGCTGCGATGGTTTTTGTCGCTGTGCTTTAATAGGATTTGCAGCTGTGAATGCGCTTTAATAGAATTTACAGCTGGGCTGAAGTATCCCCTCTCTTAAAATAACATTGCGGCTTCGTGATTTGGGAGAATGTGCCTCCCACTAGTTGCTTTGTCTGTAGTTGTGAATGCTCTGGAGCAAGAGGAGAATACGAGCGAACCCTAAACTTTTGTATGTGGCTAAATAGGAAGCATAATCCTGTGGTTAGGGACTGGAACTGTAAATGAGTGTATTTCTACCTTGTTTTTTGCTTTGCTGATGACTTGTTTTCTGCTCTCTCATGCAGTTTTTAACCTGCCGGGTTTTTGTCTCCGTTGGTAAAATGGGAATAGGAAAACCTCGGTGTGTTTTTAGATCGTTAGGTGATAGGTTTGGGGATCTTTACGTATTGTAAGGTGCTGGATTGGAAAGGCGGCAGGTGGGAAGTAGTGCAGGATGTGGTGTCACTGGAACCTAGCGAGAGTTGTGGGTCTTCTGTTTCTCAAACTGAAAAGCAGTTGGTGGCTGGGGAACCAACGGAAGAAGCGTGTTATCTTAAAAAGCTGCATAACAGATACTGCCTGCCTTCTGTGGCTCTGGGCCAGTAGTTTTCATAGCTGGTCCCAGGACATCAATCCAGAATATACAGAAAACAGTGGGATTCCACAAAGCGGTTTAAATCTTGCAGGTCGGGTTTGCCGGGAAGAAGTAGATGAGAGCCACCTCAGCGCATGCAGTTTGCTTGACAGGCAGATGCCCTCACTTGGGAGACCAGGAGCCCTGCCAAATTACTGGAAAATTACAGGTGGTGAGGGTGCAGTGGTGCGAGTGTCACGTCCTGGAGATGCTCTGTGGTCAATGGAAGGGGTGGGGGGAAGCCTGCGTCCCCAGGAAGGCACCTTAGCCTTGCTCTGATGGAGCTCGTGGGGTCGGTGCCATGGAGGCAGCCCCAAATAAAGCCGTTCTCGGCTTCCCAGGGGTGAACACAGGGCAGTGTGTTCACTGCCATGCTCTCTGGCAGTGCCTGGCCGGCTACAAGCCCGTGAGCAAACCACTTACATGGATGTTACACTCAGACTCCACGTTTTGATTCTGTCTCTATTCCAAAAAAAAAAAAAAAAAAAAAAAAGTTTAAATCCCCTTCAGCACATTGGAACTCGAATGTGTGTAGATGCTTGGCAGAGTCCTGGCTTGAGCTGCTGGTGTTTCTGCTGAGGCAGTCGCTGAGGAGGCCAATGAGCCTGTCTGCTTCTGGTATTTACGCTGACCGGGTAAGAAATGGGCTGAGAGTACATGTTACAACCTCTCGCCCTCTGCATCCTGGCCAAGGTTAAGAAGTCAGAGAAACTTTTTTTTTTTTAATAGGAACAATATCAAAGAGGTCTTCTGCATCATCTCCCAGATCCATGATCTCTTTCATAAGTGACTTTCTTGTTCTTAGAGATTTGCAGCCCTCTGAAGTGCCTGATAGTAAATAAAGGCGCATAATTTACAAACATGGCTGAAGCCAGAAATACTTTTCTCTATCTGTCCTCTCTGTTTATTAATTCAGGTTTCCAAAACCGGAGGGAGAATTTCCTTGGCATCAGTGACCTACTGAGGCAACTTTCGAGTTCAGAATGCAGCTGGAGAGCGGGCAAGACCCCCACCTCCGAGAGGTTGTGTGGTTTGCGGTGTGCTGCAGAGCCCTGACACTTCTGCTGCAGGCAAGTCTCCTGTTCCTGAACCAAAGATGCTGCAGCATCTGTTGTTTGCTGCTCCAAGGCTTCTGTCTTCAGTACTGCCTTGTGCACCGTGAGCTAGATGGTTCTGCTTGATTGGGAAATCATCTTCTTCTTTGGAGAACCAACAGAGCAGCTGCATCCAGGGAGGCAGGTTGCTGTTAAGTAAAATTACACAAATTTCCTTGTAACTTACTCTGTTTTCATGCCGCTGTTGCGAGAGGCTGCGTTGGCAGCATGAGAGGCTGAAGTCTGTTTATCCACAGAAGAGGAATGATAATCTCCTCCCGCACATCCCTCCCAGGTCTCATTTCCAGACACGTCCTCCTCTGAGCATGGGAGAGCTTGGTTGCTCACTCCATCCTACCTGTGCGTACCGAGACAGCCGGCAAAGAGTCCAGCTGTGACCGTAGCCCTCCTGAAACGGAATCGGCCTGAGAAAGCTCTTCAGCAGCAGGGCTACCAGCCAGCTGGCAGATTGTGGCAGCCCTGGTCACCACTGGGTAGGGCTGAGTGGAACCATCAGCTGAGTTGAAAGACTCCGTATTACAAATGCCAGAGGCCTGGTTAGACCAGATGTGTGCTTCATGGTTAAACGGCGGCTTTATATGTCTTTTAGTCCCAATTTGTTCAGTGTGGCCTCTTTCTCTGCCAACGCTGAATTTATTGCAGGGGACTCATCCCAATCTACATGTAGTTAAGCTACAAAACTTACCAGCTGAGGTTTTTTGGGGTTTTTGGTTTGTTTAAACATATTTTCATTTGGAATTATATTACAACATGTTAAGTTATATACCTCCTCATGAGCTTTCTGGGTTTTTCTCTCGCCTTTTAAAATGTGGTCAGCACCACAAGCTCCTGGAGGCAGAGGTCTGTGTGTTCTGCTTGCTCATCTCCAGAAAGCAAACCCCTTTGTGCACGCTGAGCTGCAGAGGTGATGGGGTGATCTAGAGACTGGGGGGGCTGGGAATTGCCTGCTGTCTTTTGCATCAGTTTGCTCTGGGAAAATGTTTTTCTCTAGTTCTGTCTCCTCTCCCTTGTACATCAGCTGGGATAATAATGCCAAATTCAGTAGAACAGGAGGCTTACCAGCGCTGCAGAGGTACCCGGTGCGAGCGTACACAGTTAGATGTGCCTGAGCATGGGGCTGAGCAGCTTTCCCTGTCCAGTTCCGTGAGGATTCATGCTGGATACATTCTAGAACTTTATTCAGTTCAAAAGATCGCGTGTTTGCAGCTTTTCACAGTCTTAGGGGTGTCCTTGCTGTAAAGCCCCTCAGCCTGGCTTCTGTGCTCCTCCTGTCCCCTTTGAACCCAGGAGTCCTCCTCCTGCTTGGTGCTTTCAGTAGGGTACAAGAGGATCTCTGCTGGACTTCAATCCTCTCTTCTTTTTCCAGGCTCTGTTTAACCTCCTGATCCCAGATCACGCTGCAGACGCCTTCTCTCCCCCTCGCCTGTCCGAGCCTGGCCTGTGGGACCTGCTCTTGGAGCGGCTGCTGGGAGGCCTCTCGCACTGGGATGCAGAGCACTTCCTCTTCATCGCCGAGCGTGGTTACCTGTACGAGCACAACTGCGCCTTCCTCCCGCTGTACCCCCTGAGCGTGCGTGCCGTGGCCGAGGGTGCTCTGTGGCCCTTGCAGCGGCTGCTGCGTTTGCGGAGCCGCCTCCTGCTATCGGCCGTACTTCTTAATTCTCTCTTTTCTGCCCTGGCAGCCGCTGCCCTGTATAAGCTGGGCTGCGTTGTGCTGCAGTGTCGCAGGGTGGCTTTCCTTGCTGCCGTTCTCTTTTCTGTCAGCCCTGCCAACGTATTTATGGCAGCTGCTTACTCAGAGAGCATGTTTGCCTTCCTGGCGTTCAGTGCCATGTGGCAACTGGAGAAGGGGCAGGGCTGGCTCAGTGGACTGCTCTTCTCCCTTGCTTCTGGGGTGCGCGCCAACGGGCTTATTAATGCTGGCTTCTTTCTCTACTCCCGCAGTAAATGCTTTGCCCTCCAGCTCCAGGTGGGTTCAGGATCGGTAAGGAAGCTCCCTCCATTGTGGAAGCAACTCCTTAGCGTGGCATCTTCAGTGGTTCTGATGTGTGCCGGGATTTTTCTACCTTTTGTTTTATTTCAGTATTATGCCTATGTGAGGTTCTGCGGCCCTGGCACCGACCTGGAGCAGGCTGTTCCCAAGCCACTGCTGCAGCTGGCTCTGGACAAGGGCTATCGTCTGGCAGCCATGAACGGGGCTAGCCCCGCTTGGTGCTCCCAGCGATTCCCTGTGGTCTATTCTTATATTCAAGATGCTTACTGGAATGTGGGCTTCCTAAGGTATTTTGAGCTCAGGCAGATACCAAATTTTGTGCTTGCTTTGCCTGTCACACTTCTGGGCTCGTGGGCTGCCTGGACCTACATCATTGCAAACCCCCGGCACTGCCTAACTCTTGGTCTAGAGAGAGGAAAGAGCGAAGAAGAGGATAAACCAAGAGCTGGATTTTGCTGCCCCTCTGTCTTCGTGTATGTGGTCCATGCCACAGTCCTGCTGGTGTTTGGATTTTTCTGCATGCACGTGCAGGTAGGATGTTCATGGCAACATACAGGAGTTTTTAAGGGGAATGCAGCGTGGCAGCTGAGGCAGTGACAGTCACAGCCTGAAGCTGCTTCAGCTGCAGGGCAGCATGGGGCAATGCTGTTTTGCCTTTCCTCTTTTGGAGCTACTTCCACAGAGAGTTTCCAAAGCCAGTTAGTTCCTCTGCTCTGCTGGAGAGTTCCCAAAGAGAGCTTGCCAGGTGCTCAGTGTGACAAGGACACTGGGACGGGGATCAAAGGGTCCGGCTGGTGTTGGGTGGCGTTTGACATGTGCCAAGCCCTGCTAATCGGCTGTCGGAGGACAAGGATACCGGGTCGTTATCGTGTTGGGCCGAGCTTAATGGATGGCAATGAAAGGATCCAGAGCCTGTCGCCAGTCTCTAGCAAGTATTTGAGGTCTTTTTAGGACATAGTTAGTGGCACTAAAGTGAAAAAAGTCACTGAAGAGTGACTTTCAAATCCTGAGCTGGATGGTGACAAAGATTTCAGTGAGATGGTGACGACTGGGTACTGTGCTTGTCCAAAACCTGGGGACCACTTGACTGCTTACACAGATGTCTTAATAAATAAAGCAGGTTTAAGCTGAGAGGTGTTTCATGTCAATGTAATAAATCCTAGCACCATGAAGTGGGGCCATATTTCAGTCCCCTTTATCAGCAGCCTGGTTTGAGGCAGGTAGATGGCTCCTTCCATGCCTCAGGAGCAGGGTTGGTCACAGTTGAAGACCTGCAGTTTATGTGATTTTTTTGCTCTGCCTGTCATCTTCAGGTGCTGACCCGGTTCCTTGGCTCCTCCTCTCCCGTCCTGTACTGGTTCTCTGCTCACCTGCTTCAAGAATCTGAACCTTTGCTCTGGAGCGAAGGGACTGATAACCAAACCGTGGCACCTCACTCCGAGGAGTCTCTTTTCGGTAAATCTCCTGGTTCCTGTGGGAAAGGGACTTCTGGGAACCCCGTCGTGAGGCTGCTGCTCAACTGTAGATTCATTACCCCCCTCAGCAGATGCATTCTTGGATTTTTCCTGTCCTACTGGCTGTTGGGACTGATTCTGCACTGTAACTTCTTGCCATGGACATAGCGAGGGGTGTATTGGTCCAGATGGGTCGCAGGGCAGGAGCACTGGTCAGAATTGAAACGTACTTTTGCTAAAAACCCTGAGGTATATGCAAGGATGCTGTTGTCTTGGTTACAAAGGCGTTACTCCTCCGTTACTGCGTATGTACAGAGCTGCCACCATGTCCAAAATGGGCCTGTTCTCCTTGCAGCGTCCTGCCCCTCTCCCCGCTGTCGTTACCGACGGCCGAAATGCCCGGGAGCCCCCGGGGACGGGGAACGCGTCGCGGCCCCTGCGTCTGCTGGGGAAGCGCCGTCGCCGAGCGGCTATGGCGGGGGTCCGCGTCTGTCCGCTCTCGCCCGGCAGGAAACCTCTGGGCATCGTC